>NC_142803.1:35896826-35916489 GCF_049724085.1 Artemia sp. Qi Xiang Cuo | reverse complement strand
GATTGGCTGTAATCAGCCCTCTGATTGGGATGTAACCGACTCGCTGATTGGCTGAGAAGGAAACACGTGATCTAACTGTTTTCTATTTCTGGAAACTCATAACATTCGCTGAGAGCGTGCACAAAACAACAACAACAACAAATACTGTTTCCTATTTCTAGACACCTTGACATTCTCTGAGAGCGTGCACAAAACAACAACAACAACAAATACTGTTTGCTATTTCTGGACACCTTGACATTCGCTGAGAGCGTGCACTTGCCAAAAACAACAACACCAACAACTGCTGTTTCTTATTTCTGGACACCTTGACATTCGCCTCAAGCGTGCACTTGGCCAAAACAATAACAAATAAATCGACCTTGGAAAAAAGAGGTCATTGACCCCATTAACCACGTGGTTCGTACGGGAGTATAAGATACCTCTCTACTAACAATTCCCAAACAATGGAAAGATTTATTAACTTACAGCCCTTTCCCCACGGGCTTTGGGGGTCATGCTACACCTAAAGGCAGAGTTATTGGATCTTTCAAATATGTTGAACAAAATGTCTATCTCAAAATTTTGATTGGACAACTTTGGATAAAAAAAGGGCGTAGGAGGGGGGCTAGTTTCTCTCTAACCTTTTTGGTTACTTAAAAATGGCATTAGAACTTTTATTTTCAATTCGAATGCAACCCCTCCCGATCTTCTAGGACCATTAGTTCAGTACAATCATCCCTGGGGAAAAAAACAAACAAATAAACACGCACCGTGATCATTTTCAGGTAAAAAATGCAAAATTCCCCTTTTTTTGTATAAGAATTTGAAACTTTTACAGTGGAGTTCTATGATACATTGAATCTGATCTTGTGATTTCCATTAAGATTCCTTAACTTCTAGGGGATATTTCCCCCTTTTTAGAAAATGAGGCTAATTTTTCAGGAACGTAGCTTGTGACTTTATACTTGATGAATCTTATATATTTGGAATCAGCATAATAAGCCAATTCTTTTGACGTACCATATCTATTGATATCAAGATACCGTCTTTTAGAGCCTTTGGTTACTATTGAGCTGAGTCGCTTCTTACTTACAGTTTGTTACCATGAACTGTTTGACTTCTTGTGTAATTTTGCGTGTATTATAGACACTAAAAACGATACAACAGCTAAAGACGCAAATATGACGTGTGTATGCTTTTGAAATGTGCTCATAAATATGACGTAACTCTCGGTATTTTTTTTTCCAAAATTAAGGCTCTTAACAAATTTTCTCAAACAATTGACGTATTTAGATCGTTTTTTAGGCCAGAAAACCCCAGGATACCAATTTTCCAAAGATAATATTGAGCTGTTTTCGAGAAAAAATACATAATTACATATATATATATATATATATATATATATATATATATATATATATATATATATATATATATATATATATATATATATATATATATATATATATATATATATATATATATATATATATATATATATATATATATATATATATATATATATATATATATATATATATATATATAGACTCATTAGAATCGCCTAGCACAAAAAATGTCCTTCGAGAAATAGACTCCCGAGACGATCTGGCCTGAATATTGCCTGCTTATAAATACTTTTCATCTGGAACTATTGTACTTGATAAATTTATGAACCTGAATTTGTATTCGGCGATTTGACTTGGGCTATAATGTGTTTATGAATGGCATATTTGAGACAGATACTAACCATAGCATGCTATATACAGCAATAATTTCTGGTCAAAAAAGCATACAAATGTCAACATAATTAAAGTTATAGCCAAGTATGTACTATTTTCTAGCCCTTAATTTACATTTAATTTCCTTGGCATGCTTCTTTTTTCAACAATAAAGAAAAATATTGTGGGAAAGCAGAATAATGGACTGTTTGTACAGTATTGAATGAATTTTCTTCCATTAATAAGCACCAGGGAGGGAGCAGACAAAAAAGGCTGGTTCTCCCTTAAACTGGGAAATGTGTATGCATCATGCCCGCTTAAAAGGTGTTTTTTTTTTTAACTTGGGTTTCGTGTAGTTTAGCTTTACATAAGCTAAAAACGTCGGCAGCAATGGGAGTAACATTATATATAGATAACCGGAAGAGATTTTCTTGATGGTTCCTTGCATAAGTTAATTTAATAAAAAACGAAGTTTCCTTACAGAAGTAAAGAGTGAAGTTGAATCTTAGAAGGAAAAAATATTACTGCTGTGCAGAATATGCGAGATATATCCAAGGTCATAGCTCTAGTATTTCTTATTGAGGAGAATAGTGGATCTACATTCAGGGAGGCAGAGGGTATAAAATGCCCTTCAGGGGAAAGGAGGGCTGGGACATGTGTGAAAAACACAAGCCTAAATGTGTTTTAAGATGTCTATAAACTTATTTTGGGAAATTTATGTATAATGGGCACTGAAACCCAATTGAAAAAAGTAGAGGTGGCATGTATCTGCCCCAAGTCTTCAGTTGTGTATTTTTTGAGGCAGTAGAGAAAGTTACTATTTAGCGAAGACACTACTCAGTTAATATCAAAATATTACACAATATATAATAAACTATAGACGCACATAAAACAAACATAAAATTAAGTCGGCTACTGTTGCTTGGCTCTTACTAAAATTGTCAGCAACGTAAAATTGTTGAGCTAGAGTTGTTTTTTGCTATCTTCACCACTAATATTAATGAAGAGCACTTTGGGTTGTTTTACCACTTAAAAAAAAATGAAGATAGCAAAAAAGTGTTTTGTCCAATGGAAAAGCTCCACGGGCAAGGTTTCACTGGAAATCCCCCCCTCCCCCTGCGGTAGCTTTCGTCCTTGGGAAATTTTCCCTCTGGAAATTTATCCCACATTTGAAAAACGGCATCTTTTTTTTGGAAGTATTCGAAAAATAAAGTTATAATTGTTAACTTGCCCATCGGGCATTGTCTCTTCGCTCTTCGACTCTTCGATGTTCTTCTGACGCTCTTTACTTCCGTAAAAAAAACATCTGTTTAAAAAAAAATTTTTTTTTGTTTTGCTTTTTACTTTAAACAAATACAATAACACTTACAGTTACATTTTTGTTTAATACAGACAATGAAAATAAACAATTATTATGTTAAAATATGACATTAAATGTTGGGTTTAATTCTCACCTCCCTTTTCCATGGGACATATACAACTTTGTGACATAAACATACAAAATTCAATTATTTTTACCAGAATAAAAACAAATAAATGATGTTTTTCAAGCGTATTGTTTTTTTTTCTGTTTTTCTTGAGCAGTATTTTTTTCAAAAAGCTTTTTTAAAGTTTTCCCTTACCGAGGCGGATAGGAGAGAGTCTACAATAGGGGGACTTTCGACGCTCTTCGGCTCTTCGTTTCGACTTTCGACGCTCTTCGACTCTTCGACGTTCTTCCGACGCTCTTTACTTCCGTATAAATCTTTATTTTTTTAAAATATTTTTTTATCTTAAACAAATACAATAAAGCTTACAGTTACATCTTTGTTTAATACAGACAATGAAAATAAACAAATTAATAGGATGATGTTAAAATATTATATTAAATATAGGGTTTAGTTCTCACCTCCCTTAAACTTTTCCATCAGGTATATACAACTTTGTGCCATAAACATACAAAATTCAATTATTTTCACCAGAATAAAAATAAATAAATGATATTTTTTCAAACGTATGGTTTTTTTTTGTATAAGACTTGAGCAGTATTTTTTTTTTCAAAAAGCTTTTTTAAGTTTTCGCCTACTAAGGGGGCTAGGAGAGAGTATACAATAGGGGGGCTTTTAAACCTACAGGTATGGACTTTTGACCATGGAAATAATAATGGTGCCTTTATTAGGCACTCCTGCCTTCCCACTTCAGAAGGTACCGTATGGTACTTTACAATGGAGTTAAGACGAACTTTTAAGAGATATGTAGGGAGAAGCCATAGCTTTTAAATGAGTCATTAAACAGTTCCCTAGGATCTTGCGGTAACCTCCTAGCCTTGCCAGAAAAAAAAGAAATAAATAACTCTTTACTTTTTTTATCACGTTTTTTTAAATACATGTCCAAATCAGTTACTGCCATAGAAATAATATGAGCTGGTAAAACTCCGCTTATAATGGGAAATTCGGGACTTTCATTCCGACATGCCAGTATATTTTTTGCAGGCATAGGGCTTTGGTATACCATATAACATTAGCATATACGCTTTTAATAGTTCTAAGCTGATTCCCACCCTCCCCCAAAAATACCTCTGGAAAATCCCGCCCTCCGCGGATAATTCCCCCAGGCAACTCTCCCACGGACAATTCCCTCCAGAAAGCTTCCCTACCGCAGATAATTACCCCTCGGAAAATCCCCCTCATAAGGCAGTAGCGGATCCAGGATTTTGAGAAGGGGGGGGCGACTCGTTGTCATTCCGTATATGAAAGGGGCTCTCCGCTTTCTTTCAAAAGAGCTATCTATTCTAATTAACCAGGCCTTTGTGATTCAGGGGTTAGTGATTCGAACAAAATTTGAACTTTAACGTAAAGAGTATTGACTAGGGGACAAACCCCTAATATACGTAATAAAACATACGAACATAGAAGTTCGTTACGTAAGTTTATTCGTAAGTTACGTCAGAACAAAATTTCGAGAAAGTTGTTTAGCCAAAAAAAAGTAAAATTAATATACAAATTTCGTTTTAATTATTCATGTACGGTGAGACAAAATCAAAGCTGCATTAATTCAAAAACATTCAGAAATTAGATAAAAATAAACAATTTTTTTTTTTTACTGAAAGTAAGAGCGACATTAAAACTTAAAACGAACAGAAATTATTCCGTATATGAAAGGGGCTGTCCGCTCCTCAACGCCTCGCTGTTTACGCTTAAGTTTGACTCTGTCTCACAACTTGATTTTTTAAAACAATAAAAAAAAAACTTTAGCGTAAAGAGCGAGGCGTTGAGGGGCCGCCTTTTATTTAATCAAGTACAATAGTTCCAGATGAAAATTATTTATAAGCAGGCAATATGCAGGCAAGATCGTCTCGGGAGTCCCTTTCTCGAAGGACGTTTTTTGTGCTAATCGATTCTAATGAGTCTATATATATATATATATATATATATATATATATATATATATATATATATATGTATTTTCTAATGAAAACTGGTATCCTGGGATTTTCTGGCCGAAAAATTCCCATTCGAAATTAAGCCTAACGTACCTTACTGATATTGAAAGTTGCATGCCTCTGCTTCTATTCGTCATTTAGCTGTCGGTTCTGTAAAGCTATCCACAAAAATACATTTATAGAAACACTATCAATATTATATAACAAATTCTCGCCTCCTATTTCCACTATTAGCAAATCTATCAATAACACTTTCTGCACTTATGCCAATACTACGGTGAACATGAAGAAGGACAACTCCAATGAGTTTTTCTTCCGTCATTTTATTCCTTAGCCATGTTTTCAATCTTATTAAGGTATAACAACTTCATTCAACGGATGCCACACTGATAGGTAGGGTAATGAGAATCTGCAAGAGCGCTGAAATATTCGGGAAAATATCAGCATCGCAGTTCTGTTTCTCTAAAATTTCCTCTACTGTTTCGGGTATTCTACCTGTGCATGCATTGCTTTTTCTTAGACGAAGCAACAATATTTCCCGTGTTGTCGCTTCTTTAGCGAGAGTAAATTTACGAGCTAATTGGGAGTGGTAAACGATTACTAACTGGTATTACTGTGACAAGTCGTGTGTTATTTCAGCCATCTTTGGCGTCCTAATTTCTACACAGTCTACTAGCAAGAAAGTACCGAGCTTAATAGTATCAACCATTTCAACAAAAAAGTTACTTTCTAAGTCCGAAACGAGTGTGTCCAACAGGGGAATAAAAACTGACCGTCTATAATATTCCTCGTTTGAATTGAATGGTACATTAATCCGATTCGTTTGCTTTTTCGCTATCCTTGGGACTGTTATTTCTAAACCAAGCTCGGTTGCCACTTTAGTTACCTCGTCAAATGTGTTTTTAAACTCGCTTTCACTCTCCCGACGCTTGACTTGCAGCTGGGTAAGAAGGTCCTTAACATGGCTTGCTGCAGACGCGAGGTCTAAGCTCTTCTTCTGAAATAGCCGACTGAGCGGTAAAATTAGTCCAGCCTTAAGACTTAACGACCAAGTGTCATTCGATCCTTTTCAAAGATGCGTTGATCCAAGCGTTGGTATCGCAATCAAGACACAGAAAATCCAATGATGGATCTTTTTGCCCAAGCAAGGGGGGCGATTGGCCCCCCCCCCCCCCCCCTCGATCCACTACTGTCATAAGGGAAAGTATGAAAAATAAAAAGAATAGAGAAAAGAAAAATTTTTGGAATATTCTAAATGTACTCCAAAATATAGTTAGAATATATGGTTTAGAATATACTATAGTATTTATTTTTGTATTTTTATGTCGTTTAATTCTTTTTTTGTGTTTTGGGGGATTGAGTTACATAGCAGGGTAATATAGTCGTAAAAGAAATTAACTTTGAAATGGGAAGTAGTGGCAATTGTGGAAGGTTGCCATATGATGGAGGTGCGCAAAGATAGGGGCTAGAATGAAGAAGTATGAGTAGTTATTTCCCGTGGACTTGGTCTAGCAACGACATGTATAGTGCATGATACCGGTTCACCCCTTGTGATCGAGAACGCGTCCACTAGGCTTGCATCAGAAGGTTTTCACAACTCAAACCCCAACTTTCAAAAACACAAAAAAGAAATAAGACTGTAAAAATAAATGTTGTATGAGGTAGAATATGCCAAATCTCTTTTTTTTTCTTTATTCATTTTAATTTCCCTTTGGCTGATCAATTTTATATGTTGGAAGCATTTTCCAGAGGGTAGTTGTCTATGAGGGACAATTTTTTAGGAGAATTGTTCAAAGGAAAAAATGTTCGCGGGAGAATTTTCTTTGGGGGGGGGGGGGGTATTTCTCGGGGTTAATCCCCCGGACACTTTTCAATGACGCAAAAGGAATAAAAATAATTTTGGAATTTAGTTTATCTTTTTCATATTTTATTTTTGAAAGTAACATATTAATATGTGATTCAATCCTAAAAATGTAAACAAGTGGTGACGAAGCTGGTCATTTATTTTGCTCACGGCTTTATTTTTGAACCTGTTCGTTTTCATATCAAATTTTGATCTTAAGAATCTACCGATGATATAAAAGTAATATTAAGTTAGGTTGAAAACAGATTTTAAATGTGATTTATTGAATTGTTTGGGAAGGGCAAGAGCGCATTGCTGTCAACCGAGCAATTTGTTTTAAGAGTTGCCGAGCAAAAAAGAAAAACGAGCTTTTTATTCTCGGCCGGTTGCCATCAAATGAAATTGTTTCAAGATCTCCGGAAGATCTAAGAACTATCGTTTGCAAATTTAATGCTTGGGCAGTCGACTGATCTAATAGATTTGCAATTTTATTACAAGGATGAAAAATCAGCAGTAGGGGATCCAGTGGGGGAGGTGACCATCCTCTCGCTTAGACGCTGTTTAATTTTCGGAAATTTTTCCTAACATTTAGTCGAATTGTTGACCAAATTAAAAAAAAAAAACACAAACACACACAGAAACCAATAGTAATCTACAAGTCTGTACAT
The DNA here is from genome assembly GCF_049724085.1 of Artemia sp. Qi Xiang Cuo. Classification (NCBI taxonomy): domain Eukaryota; kingdom Metazoa; phylum Arthropoda; class Branchiopoda; order Anostraca; family Artemiidae; genus Artemia; species Artemia sp. Qi Xiang Cuo. The sequence goes on along the minus strand of NC_142803.1, from coordinate 35,908,854 downwards.
TCTACATAGTCTGAAAAAAAACTGTAAAAACTCAAGCTAATCAACCCCCCCCCCCCACCTTCTAAAATCATATATACCACCGGTGTGTACCTTATCTATATCAAAACCGTTTATAGCCTCCATTTTGCACTCTCCTTAACCTCACATGCTTGCCCTTTTTTTTCTTTGTGTCTCTTGGATAAATAGTTTTTAGCCATCAGCAATTTGGTCTAGTTGAATATATCGGATTAAAGTAAAGAACCTTTTGCATAAGTAAAGAGCAATGCCCCTTCCATGCCTTATATTTTTCTTAAGGCCAGTTCATATTAAAGCCGATGATTGTAAAAAAAAAAAATGGGAAGAATACTGAAAATACTTAAGAATACTTATACTTATTCGATAAGAAACTGAAAATTCTAGTGATCTGTTGAAAGTCATTGGTGGGAGGGGGCAACCAACCTCTCTCCCATGCCATTGTTTGCTGACTCTCACTTCCGCTAAAATTTTATAATGTTTTATATAGTATTTTTGTGAGTTTGAGGTTGAGCAGTCGTTCTTAAAGAATTGATATTATTTGACGGTGGAATTTTCATCAACATTAGTTGCTTTTTGAGGGCATTTCTCCATTTTTTGAAAATCCTTGATGAATTTTCTATGGTTGGAATCAGCATAAAAATTAAAGTCCTATGGCGTATTCATTGTTATCAATCTTCCTTTTTTAAGAGCTTTGGTTAATATTAGCCCAAGTCTCTCCTTGCTTACAGTTTTTTAACTTTGACAAAAGAGGTCACGCCACAGCAAAGCGATGTTTTCATCCACTTTGTACCACAGTTTTGCCCAGAGATGGTTAAAATGCCTGGGAAGGCAAATTCTAAAATAGAAATCGATATGTCATGATCTAAAACCTTCACTTAGGTTTTGAGCCCCCTAGCACGAAAAGGAGCATTTTTTTTTTTTTTTTTTTTTCTTTTTTTTTAATGAGTGGCATGCATCTCGTTAGTTATTTCGATTTTTTTTTTTCTGGCAAGGCTAGGAGATTACCAAAAGATCTTAGGGAACTATTTAATAACTCATTATAAAACTATAGCTTCTCCCTACATACCTATTAAAAAATCGTCTTTATAACTCCATCGTAAAGTGCCATACGGTACCTTCTGAAGTGGGAAGGCAGGAGTGCATAATAAAGGCACCATTATTATCTCGGTGGTCACCTTAGACTCCAGAATCTTATTATGAAGGAAATAGGTGAGCCTAGTTAAGGGCAAAATTGTGAAAACGTGCCAAAATTTTGCCCCTCCGGATTGACAAGTTTTAATTAATCCAAAGTTTCTACCGCAATGCTGCGAAGAATTATTTAAATTTTTCTAGATATTCTTCATCAAACTAAGCCCGATGAGCAAGTTAACAATTCTAACTTTATTTCTCGAATACTTCTAAATTAAAAAAAATATATATATCGTTATTTCAAATGTGGGATAAATTTCCAGAGGGTGAATTCCCCATTGACGAGAATTATTGCAGAGGGTGGGGGGGATTTCCAGGGGAAACTTGTCCGCGGAGCTTTTTCATTGGACAAGACAATGTTTGCCATTTTCATTTTTTTTAAGGGGTAAAACAACCCAAAGTGCCCTTCATTAATATTAGTGGTGAAGATAAAAAAAAAAAAAAAAAAAAAAAAAAAAAAAAAAAAAAATCGACCTCAACGATTTTACATTGCTGACAATTTTAGTAAAAGCCAAGCAACAGTAGCTTACTTAATTTTATGTTTGTTTTATGTGGGTCTATAGTTTATTATATATTGTGTAATATTTTTATATTAACTGAGTAATTTCTTCGCTAAATAGTAACTTTCTCCACTGCCTTTAGGGAAAAAAAATGCACAACGGAAGACTTGGGGCAGACACATGCCACCTATACTTTTTTCCGTTGGGTGTTCAGTACCCATTATAAATAAATTAAGTTTTCAGACATCTTAAAACACATTTAGGCTTATGTTTTCACACATGTCCCAGCCCTCCTTTCCCCTGAAAGGCATTTCACACCCTCTGCCTCCCTGAATACATATCCCCTATTCACCCCAAAAGAAATACTAGAGCTGTGACCATGGATATATCTTTCATAATCTGCCCAACAGTCATTTTTGTTCCTTCTAAGATTCAACTTCACTCTTTAGTTCTGTAGGAAAACTTCGTTTTTTTATCAAATTAACTTATGCAAGGAACCATCGACAAAATCCCTGCCGGTTACCTAAATATAATGTTACTCCCATTGCTGCCAAAGTTTTAAGCTTATTTAAAGCTAAACTACACGAAACCCAAGAACCCAAATTCTATTGGGCTATTAGCTCAATAGATGCTGCAATGAAATTCTTTAAAAAAAAACCTTTGCCGGAAAGGATACCGCCGAGACTATAGTGTTGGTGGAAATATATGAAAATTGGAAAAAATGAAAAAGTATCTTACTCTAATAACATAGCCTACTTAAAAAAAAAGAAAATTATGCACTTTCCTTTTAGACAAAACCGGCCTTAATAATTCAGTCGCATTTTGCATGACATTAGTTGGCGTTTTCCACTCTCTCGTGGGATTTTTGATTTTTTTGAAAGCGTGGAGGTAGTTCAGCATATTCAGTTTTTTTCACATGTATCGAAAACCGATAAGTGGGCATAATCCATATTCATTTCTCAGATTAAGGAAGAACCAGCGTATTTTGTCTGCTCCCTCCCTGGTGCTTTTTAATGGAAGAAAATCATTCAATAGAAAGAAATTCATAGAAAATAGTATATACTTGGCTATAACTTTGATTATGTTGACATTTGCATGCTTTTCTGACCAGAAATTATTACTGTATATAGTGTAAAGTATTTGGAACGTAAATTCGAGAAGGCTTTTCCGGCGTCTCGTTTCTTAGAGATTTGGCCATGTATATGTCAACGAGAACAGTCCAGGGGAGCTTTTGGGACTAAAGCTAGTCGTGGGAAAGGGGTCCGTTCCCAGGAATGGTTGAACAACCAATAGCTGGAACTTCCGTTCCAGGAAAGTTACATTCTTGGCTCAGTTCTAAAGGCAGTCCATCTCTCGCCTTCGTCGTAGTTAGTTGTTCTTGTGCTACCTTATTTTCTCTATGTGTATTCTCACGTTATTTAATAAAGACCAAGTACCAACGTTTATCGTTTATCTTTGGAATTTACGTAAACCATCACATCTGCCAATATAAAAAGGCATACAAATAAAGAACTAAAAAGAGGTTTACAGAACCTAAAAAGAGGTTTACAGAGTGGTGGCAAGCGGTTAAGACTAGTGGAGCATATATCACTAGTGGAAAACCTCCAAGTGACATTTGAGTGACCGTTATAAGTATTTACGACATCTTACGCTACATACTGGCAACATATTGAAGAGCTATTTCGCCCGCTACCAAAATTGCTTGTGATATTGAGCCGCAAATACTACAAAAGACTGATAAAAAGGCATCGAAATGTTACGAGGTATTGAACTTTTTTCTATTCAAAGCGCCTTCTTGAGAAACACTTTCTTTTAAATGAACATTTTGAAATAGGCTGTTACACAATGCCCAATATGGATTTCCTCGCGATAGCTTCTACATACTAATTCAAATTTCTACAACTGAAAGTCTCCGGTTGATTTCTACCTTCACTTAGCCATTTTACGTTTGGTGTTTTTTTTACATGATTTTATACAGTCGACGTGTGATCTACATTTGACAGTTTCCAAACAAAATTTAACATTGTGAATTCGATAATCGAAAATTAATTCTCAATTGTGACTCCATTTGACGCTAGTGATTTAATTGAGACCAACTGCAATTGGATGTAAGACAGACGACCTTTCGTAAGTGATTTACCACGACTAAACAACCCAGTAAATTTTATTAGACCCTTCTTGTTAAAGGTGAAGTTTATTGCCCAAAATCTGTCGTCCGTAATTAAAGAGCTGTGTTTAAAACAAATATTTAAATTTTTAGAATAACTGCTTTTCAAATTTTAATCTCAATATGTCAGTTTTTATTCCTATTCTCGATCCGGCGGAAACTGGATATAACAAAAAGGTTGCTTTTGATTTTGTAAAACAGTGGAAGGGAGATGGCATATTTCCACCTCTTTTATTTGACTCAAATGATCCTGATTTCGATCAAGATGAACTTTATGATTACCTTCAAAAGATCAAGACATGGGTCCCAACAAACCCTCCAACTCCCCTGAGCACCACCCCAATTAATCCTCCAATAGAACAGCCTCAACAGTCCCAAGTAATAGGATCGCTAATTGACCCTTTTTTTAGTAATAACGCCACTCACAAAGTCAGAAAGTGGAAAAATAATTAAGTTTGTTACAAAATTTGTTACAAAGTTACAAAAATTGAATTTGTTGCAAAGTTAAAAAAAAAAAAGTTTTCAGTTGTTGTTAAATTGGTCTGATTCAAAAGCTTTGCGCCCTTTTTGGCCCATGGTTTGTTTCGCTCCTTTTTTGGGAATCTGGATCCCACGATTATAAATTTGTCAAGTTTAAAAGGTGGATTACTTGTAGTATATACCCCAGGCAAAATAGTAGGCAAAATGGTTGCAGGGTTTGTAGGCGTGGCTCAATTTAAGGAAAAGGGTATATCTATTCTATAGAAGGATGCAAAGTTTAGGAAGGTCATTTAGGGTGTCCTTAGAAGCCAGGGATGATGGTGTAGTTCTTGGAAGATTTGCTCTAAATTTATTCAAGGAGTGGATCAGACCGTCCTACAAACGGTATTTGTTAGAGAATAGTGTAGAATTTTTTTTTGTTTAGGTGATGCGTATAAGGTTGCAATACAATATGAACAGATAGAACAGATAGTGGGGAAAAGAGACACGTCTTCTTTTTCCGATGAATTTCTTTCTGCGCTGACGAGGGTGAAATTTGGACTCAATGTTAATGAGAAGGCACTGCGAGATGGTACTGATTCCTCGCAGGGCAGTTTGGCTACCCAGGAAAAGGGAGCTGGTTTTGAAGTCCCGTGGGATGGTACTGATGCCTCACGGGATGGGCTTTTTGTTGCACTGCGAGATGGTACTGAGTCCTCGCAGGGCGGTTTGGCTACCCAGGAAAAGGAAGCTGGTTTTAAGGTCCCGTGGGATGGTACTGATGCCTCACGGGATGGTTTTTTTTGTTGCACTGCAAGATGGTACTGATTCCTCTCATGGGGGTTTGGCTACCCAGGAAAAGGGTGCTGGTTTTAAGGTCCCGTGGGATGGTTCTGATGCCTCACGGGATGGTTTTTTTTTTTGTTGCACTGCGAGATGGTACTGATTCCTCGCAGGGCGGTTTGGCTACCCAGGAAAAGGGAGATGGTTTTAAGGTCCCGTGGGATGGTACTGATGCCTCACGGGATGTTTTTTTGTTGCACTGCGAGATGGTACTGATTCCTCGCAGGGCGGTTTGGCTACCCAGGAAAAGGGAGCTGGTTTTGAGGTCCCGTGGGATGGTACTGATGCCTCACGGGATGATTTTTTTTGTTGCACTGCGAGATGGTACTGATTCCTCGCAGGGCGGTTTGGCTACCCAGGGAGAGGGAGCTGGTTGTTATCTCACGCGTGATGAGGTTGATGCCTCACGGGATGGTTTTAATGCGTAGCGCTAATAGTTATGTAGAGATATCAACAGTAGTACTGCCATTTGTCGAACCACAAGCTAGTAGAGAAAAACCAAATAGGTCTAAACCGAGGCGTTCCGCAGCAATAAGACCCCGAGGATTTTATTGGGAATAATATCTTAACGTCATTGCAGCATGGTATGATTTTTAAAGTTTCTGCAATTTCTTTTATTTGTCGCTGGTATTTTCAGGATTAATTAGCCTTTCCCGGTCATTCCTTTTGCCCTAATTCAAAGTTTATATATAATCCCAACTTTCCTTGTCCTCATCAAATTCAGGGGTATGGGGAACAAGTCTATTTTAAAGTATACAAAGAAAAATGAAGTGTTAAAATATCCAGTTTCCGACTACTGTTATTGGTGTGGTTCGTTTATACTGTATAAATTTTTACTTATGCAAGTATTGTGTAGTGTTTATATTATGTAATTCTTTACTAGTTTATGCTGAAGAATGTTAGTAGGTGAGAAGTGAATAATTTGGGAAGGGTGTTGAATGTTTTGAATTCAATTAAAGTGTGAGGGTTTAATGAGAAGGGGATAAGCCAAATTTGGGAAATTTACCTTAAAACAGGGGGGAGAATCTGTAAAGTATTTGGAACGTAAATTCGAGAAGGCTTTTCCGGCGTCTCGTTTCTTAGAGATTTGGCCATGTATATGTCAACGAGAACAGTCCAGGGGGCTTTTGGGACTAAAGCTAGTCGTGGGAAAGAGGTCCGTTCCCAGGCATGGTTGAACAACCAATAGCTGGAACTTCCGTTCCAGGAAAGTTACATTCTTGGCTCATTCCTAAAGGCAGTCCATCTCTCGCCTTCGTCGTAGTTAGTTGTTCTTGTGCTACCTTATTTTCTCTATGTGTATTCTCACATTATTTAATAAAGACCAAGTACCAACGTTTATCGTTTATCTTTGGAATTTACGTAAACCATCACATCTGCCAATATAAAAAGGCATACAAATAAAGAACTAAAGGAGGTTTACAGAACCTAAAAAGAGGTTTACAATAGCAAGCCATGGTTAGTATCTATCTCAAATATACCATTCATAAGTACATTATAGCCCAAGTCAATTGGCCGAACACAAATTTAGGTTCATAATTTTATCAAACAGTTCGTGGTAACGAACTGTAAGTAAGGAGCAACCGGCTCGATAGTAACCGAAACTTTAAGAATCAGAGTTTTAATACCAATAAATACATCAAAAGAAGCTATTTGCCTGATTTCTGAAAAAAGAGGGAAACAACCCCTGAAAGTCATAGAAGTTTAATTAATATCACGCCATCAGATTCAGCGTATCAAAGAAACCTACTATAGAAGTTTTAAGCTCCTATATGCAAAAATGTAGAATTTTGTATTTTTTTCCAGAAGAAAGATCACGGATGCGTGTTTATTTGTTTTTTTTTCTTTTTGTTGCTTTTTTCCCAGGGGTGATCATATCGATCCAGTAGTCGTATAATATTGTGAGAGGGCTCATTCTAACCGAAATTGAAAGTTCTAGTGCCCTTTTTAAGTCACCAAAAAAAAATTGGAGGTCAGCTTGACACCTCCCACGCTCAATCGTCTTCCGAAGTCTTCCAATCAAAATTTTGAGATAGCCATTTTGTTAAGCATAGTCGATAGTCTAATAAATATGTCTTTGAGAATAACTTAATACCCCACAGTTCCTGGGGGAAGGGCTGCAAGTTATGAACTTTGCCCATTGTTTGCATATAGTATTATTAATCGGAAGTATACAGACGATTTCAGGAGGGATTTTTTTCTGTTGGGTGGGGGTTGGGGTCGGAGGAGGGGGTTACGGGGAAGGATCTTTCCATGGAGGATGTTTCCTTGGGGGAAGGGACATTTCTATGAAGGGGACGCCGGATTTCCCAACATTGTTTAAAAAACGATCCGAAATTGAATAAATAAAACAAGTTTTTTCAACTTAAAGTAAGGAGCAACATTAAAACTTAAAATGAACAGAAATTATTACTTATATGAGGGGGTTGGTCCCCTAGTCAATACCTCTCTCATTACGCTAAAGTTTTTTTTAGTTCTTTCAAAAGAGCTATCTATTTCAATTAATCAGGCCTTTGTGATTCAGGGGTTAGTGACTCAAACAAAATTTGAACTTTAGCGTAAAGAGAGAGGTATTGACTAGGGGACCAACCCTTATATACGTAATAAAACATACGAACATAGAAGTTCGTTATGTAAGTTTATTCGTAAGTTACGTCAGAACAAAATTTCGAGAAAGCAATTTAGCCAAAAAAAAGTAAAATTAATATACAAATTTCGTTTTAATTATTCATGTACGGTGAGACAAAATCAAAGCTGCATTAATTCAAAAACATTCAGAAATTAGATAAAAATAAACAATTTTTTTTTTAACTGAAAGTAAGAGCGACATTAAAACTTAAAACGAACAGAAATTATTCCGTATATGAAAGGGGCTGTCCGCTCCTCAACGCCTCGCTGTTTACGCTTAAGTTTGACTCTGTTTCACAACTTGATTTTTTAAAACAATAAAAAAAACTTTAGCGTAAAGAGCGAGGCGTTGAGGGGCCGCCTTTTATTTAATCAAGTACAATAGTTCCAGATGAAAATTATTTATAAGCAGGCAATATGCAGGCAAGATCGTCTCGGGAGTCCCTTTCTCGAAGGACGTTTTTTGTGCTAATCGATTCTAATGAGTCTATGTATATATATATATATATATATATATATATATATATATATATATATATATATATATATATATATATATATATATATGTATTTTCTCATGAAAACTGGTATCCTGGGATTTTCTGGTCTAAAAAAATGATCTAAATAGGTCAATAGTTTGAGAAAATTCGTTAAGAGCCTTAACTTTGAAAAAAAAAATGCCGAGAGTTACGTCATATTTACGAGCACATTTCAAAAGCATGCACACGTCAAGGCGATTTCAGCAGTTTCATAATGCCTAGAAAACAAATTAATAGCCTAAGCCATGAAGAACAAAGAGACAAGTGGTTCTATTCCCTGCAAGTCACACTACTCCCTTTCCCTCTCCTTAGGTTTTCAGCCCTCTTAAATATATTCTAGCGTAGCCTCCTTCCACTCCCTTCGGATGGCAGCTCGGAATTTCGGCTTTTAAACGCTTATTTATCATGACGCCACATTTTCGCGTTTTTTTTTGTTTTTTAGTTTATATTTTTTGATTGTTATAACCTAATTCAACTATCACTGTTCTTAAATTATTCTGCATAAATTTTCACCTTCTTACTTTAAATGGTATTGCTCATAATAAAAAAGTTCTTCTTTTTTTTACTTAAGATTTCCTACAACTATTTATGGCTAAAGTATGGGCAAACGAAACTTTGATAGTTTTTCTGCTCTGTATAAAGGATTCGATCGAGTCAGACAAAAATGACATTCAACATTTGAGTGCAATTACTGAAAAATTGACCGTCTGCCAAAAAGAATTACTTCCTTTTTATCAAATTTCTACTATCTAAGGCTATCTTCTATTACAAAAAAATAGCATGACTCATTCCTTTGAACTCAGCGTATTCCACATAGATATGTATGTTCATTTAAGTGATGTGTATCACATCTTGTAACTACCCCATTACTTGTGCTTTCCAGCTCCCATTTTAGGAGGCGCTTGACTGATGGATTATCATCTGTTGATGCCGTACACACCTTGTGTCAGCGAATTCTTTTCTCGGCTTCTATTTTAATTGCTCTAGCTTCGTGGTTTAACGTTTTTTAATACTTACAACTAGGATTTATTAGATCGTCAGAAAATCGAAAGTGGTTTTGACTTTATTTGGAAGCTTAAAAACTAATGCATACGAATGCCACTTAAGATCAGAACAAAAAGCAGCGGAAGTGACTAATGGAATCTAGTTCATAAAAACAACAAAAACAGGGCTATTGCTTCTTTTCAAGTTTTTTTTCTTTTCATTATATATATATATATATATATATATATATATATATATATATATATATATATATATATATATATATATATATATATATATATACAAACATATATATATATATATATATATATATATATATATATATATATATATATATATATATATATATATATATATATATATATATATATATATATATATATACATATATATATATGTGTGTGTGTGTGTGTGTGTGTGTGTGTGTGTGTGTGTGTGTGTGTGTGTGTGTGTGTGTGTGTGTGTGTGTGTGTGTGTGTGTGTGTGTGTGTGTGTGTGTGTGTGTGTGTGTGTGTATATATATATATATATATATATATATATATATATATATATATATATATATATATATATATATATATATATATATATATATCTTACTATTCTTTACACACATGGGTGTTTGATTTCGAGTGCCCAAAAAGGCCGGAGAGCATTAACAAAAATTTTCGGGGAATGTTTAGGGAGAGGTTTAACCAAATAAAAAGCCACTATGTGTATACAGGCTTTCAAAAGATCGGATCTGCAATAACTAAGGAACGGCTAAGGGAATTCAGTTGAATTTGGTTTGGCATGTTAAAGAGGATGTAAAACTAAATCAAAATGCACTATGCTCATACAGGCTATTAAAAGGGTGCATCTTAGGTTGAAAAGTTTCAGCTTGAAACTTTCAGTCGATATTGAAATAAGACAGAAGGCACTATATCTAATCAGACTGTCAAAGGGCGTATCTGCAACATCTCAGGAACGGCTAAGGGTATCAAGTTGAAACTTTCTTGTCATGTAGATTTGAATGTAAAACTAAACAAGAAAAATACTATATTCATCCAGTTTTCCCAAGGCCATAGTGCAAATTGAAACAGTCACCTCATATTGAGGGTGATGTTAAATTATGTGAAAAAGTACTATAGGCATTCATTTTGTCAAAAGAGTGCATCTGTCATGACCTCAGGAGCGTCAAAGGGTGCTAGTTTCAAATTTTTATTGAATGCTGAGGGGTTTGTGGAATTACTTTAAAAATCACCTTTTGCATCAATCAAGTTGTCAAAAGGGCGTGAATGCCCATTACGAATATTCAGAGAACGGCTATAAAAATCAGGTGGAAATTTCCAGTGATTATTGGGGGGGGGGTATTTTGAACTAATCCATGATACGTACTATGTGCATATAGGTTTCGTTCAAAGGGCGAATTGGCAATATCAATGAAACGGCTAAGGATATTAATTTGAAAATTTCCGGACATGTTGGCGGGGGGGGGGGGGTAAAGCTAAATAAAAAAAAAAATACTTTATTCATCAGGTTGTTCAAAGAATGTATCTGTAAAATCTCAAGAACGTCTAAGGGTATTATCATGAAATTTTCTGTGAATGCTGAGGGCTGAGATTGAGAACGCTGAATGAACTAATAAAAAAAACACAGGGTCAATCAATCGTAAAAATAGGACACAAAGGTAATATGCAAGGAATGACTAAGGGGATTAAGTTGAAAACTTTCATTGAATATTGAGGGGATTTTGATTTAAATCAAAAGATGATTTCATGGGGCACCAGTTAGGGAAAAGGTGTTTGTAATATTTCAGGAACGGCCAAGGGTATTAAGCTGAAACTTTCAGGTTATGTCGATAGGGATGCTGAACCAAATCAAAGGAACTATGTGCATATCCAAGTTTTCAAAAGGGCGTATCTGCAATATCTCAAGAAGGCTAAGTGTTACGTTGACAGTTTCATGGGAATTTTAAGAGGGAATGTTGGATTAAATGAAAAAGTCTTTAAGTTAATCCAGGCTATCAAGATGGCATATCTATAATATCATACTCTCAGAGCAACCTGATATTTCAATATGATGTCTCAGGAACAGCTTTGGGTACAAAGTCAAAAGTTTTGTGCAATATCGAGGGGGATCTTGAACAAAAATCAAAATACAGCATAAGCAATCCAGGTCATCGAAAGGACGTATCTGCAATGTTTCAGGAACGGTTAAAGGTATTAAGTTGTCACAGAGGCATATCTGTAATATGCGGCTAAGGTTTTTTTACGTTTAAATTTTCAGAGTATGTTGGTGAGGAAATTGAACTAAATCAAAAGACTTCAAGTGCATCCAGGTTGTCTGTTGTTTTTTTTGTTTTTTTTTTTAATGCTTTGCGGCAGCCTTGATCTGAAGCACCAGGAAATCAGAATATTACATTAAATTAATAGTGCTTACAAACGCATATTGCAGATACGTTCGTAAAATATTTCGCCTTTATTTTCCCATTTAAAGCCTCTCCTTTGGTCACTTCCATAGAAGTCTCTAAATTTGTAAAGCGGTTATGTTTGGATTGCCTTTAAAGCCTAATTTGTGTCGTCCAGTTCTTTCTTGCCCTTTGCGGGCAGTCTAGTAGAGCTAGATTGTGCAAAGCGACATTGTCAGGGGATTAAGAGGTGATAGAAGAGTTCATCCCCTCCTACAGCAATACGTAACTAACG
>NC_142803.1:35867147-35896326 GCF_049724085.1 Artemia sp. Qi Xiang Cuo | reverse complement strand
CAACTATACTTTACAGCTTTTGGATACCTCAACACCAAGAAATACTTTTCAAAGACCATTTCAGAGCAATTTACATTCTTTATGTCCCTCCTAAACCCATTTTACAACTCGAAGTACTTATATTTTTCACCCACAACTGTCCTTTACAGCTTTTGAATACCTCATAACCAAAAAATACATTTAAATGACCATTTCAGAACCAGTTACTTTGTTTATGTCCATTTTGAGTTTTTTTTTCAATTTGAAGTACATATCTTTTTCAAACACAACAATACTTTACAGATTTCAGGACGCCTATAAATAATAAAATACTTTTCAAAGACCATTTCAGAGCAAGTTATTTTATCTGGTTCACGCCCAACCCCATTGTCTAAATAAATGAAAATATCTTTTTCATCCACAGCAATACTTTATAATTTTTTGTCCACGTGAACGCGAGTAAATACTAATCAAAGACCATTTGAGAGCAAGTTACTTTCTTAACGTCCCGCCAAAACCAGTTTTTCATCTTGAAGTTAATTTCTTTGTCACCCTAAACCATACATTTCAGCTTTTTGGTTACTACATCGCCAAGAAATAGTATATACCCTTTCAGAACCAGTTACATACTTTATGACCCTCCTTAATCCAAATTCCAGCATGACGCACTTATATTTTTCACCCACAACTATACTTGACAGTTTTTTGAAAACCTAGACACCAAGAAATAAGTTTCAAAGACCATTTCTAAGCTAGTTACTTTTTTCTGTCCCTACCAAATTCAGTAACCAACTTGTAGTACATATGTTTTTCACCCAAAACTATACTTGAAAGCTTTTGGTATGCCTCAACGCCAATAAATACTTTTCAAAAAAATTTCAGAACTTGTTACTTTCTTAATGTCCCTAATAAACCCATTTTCCAACTTGAAGTACTTATCTTTTTCACCCACAACTATACTTTACAGCTTTTAGAATACCTCAACACCAAGAAAAACTTTTCAAAGACATTTCAGACCAAGTTACTTTCTTAATGTCCCTCCCAAACCCATTTTACAACTTGAAGTACTTATGTTTTTCACTCACAGCAATACCTTACAGATTTTTGGACACCTCAACGCCAATAAATACTTTTCAAAGATCATTTCAGAGCACGGTACTTTATTATCGTCCCGCCTAAACTCATTTTCCAACTTGAAGTACTTATCTTTTTCAACCGCAACTATACTTTACAGCTTTTTGGATACCTCAACACCAAGAAATACTTTTCAAAGACCATTTCAGAGAAAGTTACTTTCTTAATGTCCCTCCTAAACCCATTTTCCAACTTGAAGCACTTATCTTTTTCACCCATTACAGCTTTTTGGATACCTCAACACCAAGAAACACTTATCAAATACCATTTCAGAGCAAGTTACTTTCTTAATGTCACTCCTAAACCCATTTTCCAACTTGAAGTAATTATATTTTTCTCCCAAAACTAGACAATACAGCTTTATGGATCCATCATACCAAAGAAATACTTTTCAAAGACCATATCAGACAACGTTGCTTTCTTAATGTTCATTCACAACCTATTTTCCAAAATGAAGAGCACATATTTTTCCCCCTACACGTTTATGAAAAGTTTTTTGGAAAACTCAACACCAAGAAATACTTTTCAAAGACTATTTCAGAGCAAGTTCCTTTCTTAATGTCCCTCCCAAACCCATTTTCCAACTTGAAGTACTTATCTTTTTCACCCACAACTATTACTTTACAGATTTTGGGATACCTCAACACCAAGAAATACTTTTCAAAAACAATTTCAGATCAAGTTACTTTCTTAATGTCCCCCCAACACCAATTTTCCAACTTGAAGTACTTATCTTTTTCACCCACAACTATACTTTACAGCTTTTTGAATACCTCAAAATCAAGAAACACATTTCAAAGACCATTTCAGCCGAAGCTACTATCTCAATGTAAATTCCAAACCCATATTCCAAAATAAGGTACATATGTTCTTCACCCACAGCAATACTTTACAATTTTTTGGACGCCTGAACACCAAGAAATACTTTTCAAAGACAATTTGCGAGCACGTTACTTTATTAATGTCACTCAAAAACCCTGTTTCCAACAAGGTGTTAAGAACTATGACTCACAACTATATCCTTCTCCTAATATGTGAGTACTAACAACCACGATAAACAATTCAACGCCATTTACAGTACATGCTATATTCTCATTGTTCTATCCTAAGCCAATTTTCCAAGTTGAAGTACTTATGTCTTTAACACGCAAATAAACTTTACAGCTTATATTATAAATAAAAACAAAGAAAAACATTACAAAGAAACAGAAATAGACATTAAATATCTTGATGCAAATCCACAAAACAGATTACAAATTGAATTAGTTATCTTTTTCACCAACAACTATACTTTACAGCTTTTGGATACCTCAACACCAAGAAATACTTTTCAAAGACCATTTCAGAGCAAGTTACTTTCTGAATGTCCCTCCAAAAGCAATTTTAAAACTTGAAGTTCTTATCTCTTTCACTCTTACCTATACTTTACAGCTTTTAGGATACCTAATCACCAAGAAATACTTTTCAAAGTCCATCTCAGAGCAAGTTAATTTCTTAATGTCCTTCCTAAACAAATTTTCCAACTTGAAGTACTTATCTTTTTCACCCACAACTATACTTTACAGCTTTTGGATACCTCAACACTAAGAAATACTTTTCAAATACCATTTCAAAGCAAGTTACTTTCTTAATGTCCTTCCTAAACCCATCTTCCAACTTGAAGTACATATCTTTTTCACCCTCAACTATACTTTACAGCTTTTTGGATACCTTAAAACCAAGAAATACTTTTCAAAGACCCTTTTAGAGCAAGTTAATTTCTTAATGTCCCTCCTAAACTCTTTTTCCAACTTGAAGTACCAATGATTTTCGTCCACAACTATACTTTACAGCTTTTTTGATACCTCAACACCAAGAAATACTTTTCAAAGTCCATTTCAGAGCAAGTTACTTTCTTAATGTTCCTCGTAAACCCATGTTCCAACTTGATGTACATATCCTTTTCACCCACAATTATATTTTACAGCTTTTTGGATACATCAACACCAAGAAATACTTTTCAAAGACCATTTCAGAGCAATTTACATTCTCACGGACTATCCTAAGCCCATGTTCGAGTATTTATAACATATGATTGTCTCCCAAATATCTTTATCACAGATTTGAGGTTACCTCCAAACAAAGAAACACTTTTCAAAGACCATTTCAGAGCAAGTTCCATTCATAAGGTCCACACTAACCCAATTTTCCCAAAAGACATACGTTTCTTTTTCATCCCTTACTCAATTGTACAGTTATTTGGATACCTCAACACCAAGAAATACTTTTCAAAGACCATTTCAGAGCAAGTTACTTTCTTAATGTCCCTCCTAAGCCCATTTTCCAACTTGAAGTACATATCTTTTTCACCCACAACTATACTTTACAGCTTTTTGTATACATCAACACAAAGAAATACTTAGTTTAGGATAGATTCCTACACACGTTTTCCAACTTGAAGTACTTATCTTTTGCCCCCACAGATATACTTTACAGCTTTTTGGATACCTCAACACCAAGAAATACTTTTCAAAGACCATTTCAGAGCAAGTTACGTTCTTAATGTCCCACTTAAACCCATTGTACAACTTGAAGTACTTATTTTTTTTACCCACAACAATACTTTACAGCTTTTTGGATACCTCAACACCAAGAAACACGTAGGTGAGACTCGATTAAATTATGTTCGATTAGGTTAGGTTAATTTAGGTTAGGTTAGGTTATCCTACGTACTCTTCACTTAGGTTAGGTTAGGTGAAAGACATGCAAAAAGTTAGGTGAATGGTTAGGTTAGGATAGACTAGATTATTTTAGGTTAAGTTAGGTTAGGCTAGGTTAGCCTACGTACGCGCGCGTACGTGGGTTTAGGAGGGACATTAAGAAAGTAACTTGCTCTGAAATGGTCTTTGAAAAGTATTTCTTAGTGTTGATGTATCCAAAAAGCTGTAAAGTATAGTTGTGGATGAAAAAGATAAGTACTTCAAGTTGGAAAATGGGTTTAGGAAGGGACATTAAGAAAGTAACTTGCTCTGAATTCGTCTTTGAAAAGTATTTCTTGGTGTTGAGGTATCCAAAAAGCTGTAAAGTATAGTTGAGTGAAAAAGATAAGTACTTCAAGTTGGAAAATGGGTTTAGGAAGGACCATTAAGAAAGTAACTTGCTCTGAAATGGTCTTTGAAAAGTATTTCTTGGTGTTGAGGTATCCAAAAGCTGTAAAGTATAGTTGTGGGTGAAAAAGATAAGTACTTCAAGTTGGAAAATGGGTTTTGGAGGGACTTTCTTAATGTCCCTCCTAAACCCATTTTCCAACTTGAAGTACTTATGTTTTTCACCCACAACTATACTTTACAGCTTTTTGGATACCTCAACACCAAGAAATACTTTTCAAAGACCATTTCAGAGCAAGTTAATTTCTTAATGTCCCTATTAAACCCATTTCCCAACTTGGAGTACTTATCTTTTTCACCCACAGCCATGCTCTAAATCTTTTCTAATACTTGATCCAAAAGAAACTCATTTAAAAGACCATTCCATGAGCTGTTCCATACTAAATGTGCCTCCTAACACCAATTTTCATACAAAACTTAAAGATCTATTAAACCAAAATAAAAAAATTAAAGCAATTTGGTAACCACTTATCAAAGACAAGATAGACAAATTCAATTTAAGAGAACGTTACTTTCTTAATGTCCTTCCTAAACCCATTTTCCAGCTTGAAGTACTTATCTTTTTCACCCACAACTATACTTTACAGCTTTTTGGATACCTCAACACCAAGAAATACTTTACAAAGACCATTTCAGAGCACGTTAATTTCTTAATGTACCTCCTAGACCCATGTTCCAACTAGAAGTACTTATCTTTTTCACCCACAACTATACATTACAGCTTTTGGATACCTCAACACCAAGAAATACTTTTCAAAGACCATTTCAGAGCAAGTTGCTTTCTTAATGTCCCTCCTAAACCCATTTTCCAACTTGAAGTACTTATCTTTTTCACCCACAACTATACTTTACAGCTTTTTGGATACCTCAACACCAAGAAATACTTTTCAAAGACCAATTCAGAGCAAGTTACTTTCTTAATGTCCCTCCTAAACCCATTTTCGAACTTGAAGTACTTATCTTTTTCATCCACAACTATACTTTACATCTTTTTGGATACCTCAACACCAAGAAATACTTTTCTAAGACCATTTCAGAGCAAGTTACTTTCTTAATGTCCCTCCTAAACCCACGTACGCGCGCGTACGTAGGCTAACCTAGCCTAACCTAACTTAACCTAAAATAATCTAGTCTATCCTAACCTAACCATTCACCTAACTTTTTGCATGTCTTTCACCTAACCTAACCTAAGTGAAGCGTACGTAGGATAACCTAACCTAACTTAACTTAACCTAACCTAATCTAACCTAATTTAATCTAGCCTAACCTAAGTATCTGTTTGTTTTGAGTTAACCTATAATAATCAAATTATATTTGTGAGTTAAAAATATAAGTACTTCAAGTTGGAAAATGGGTGTAGGAGGGTGTTTAATAATGTTACTTTCAATTTAATGGTCTTGGAATAGTATTCCATGGTTTGGTGGCAACCAAAAAGCTGTAAAGTATAGTTGAGGGTGAAAAAGAAAATTGATTCAAGTTGGAAAATGGATGAAAGAGGGACAATCTAGCCTAACCTAAGTATTTCTTGGTGTTGATGTATCCAAAAAACTGTACAGTATAGTTGTGGATGAAAAAGATAAGTACTTAAAGTTGGAAAATGGGCTTAGGAGGGATATTAAGAAAGTAACTTGCTCTGAAATGGTCTTTGAAAAGTATATCTTGGTGTTGAGGTACCCAAAAAGCTGTAAAGTATAGCTTTGTGTAAAAAAGATAAGTGCTTCAAGTTGGATAAAGTGTTGAGAAGGTTATCTAAAAACATAACTTGCTCTGAAATGGTCTTTGCAATATTTTTTTTGGTGTTGAGGTACAAAGAAACCGCTAAAGTCTAGTTGTGGGTTAAAAAGATCATCATTTCAAGCTGTAAAATGTGCGAAGTAGTGAGATTAAGAAAGGAAACAGATCTGAAATGGTGTTTGAAAAGTATTTCTTGGTGTTGAGGTATCGAAAAAGCTGTAAAGTATATTTGTGGGTGAAAAGGATATTTTCTTCAACTTGGTAAATTGGTTTAAGAGGAACGTTAAGTAAGTAACTTGCTCTGAAATGGACGTTTAAAACTATTTCTTGGTGTTGAAGTATCCTAAAAGCTGTAAAGTATAGTTGTGGACGAAAATCATAGGTACTTCAAGTTGGAAAAAGAGTTTAAGAGGGACATTAAGAAAGGAACTTGCTCTAAAATGGTCTTTGAAAAGTATTTCTTGGTTTTAAGGTATCAAAAAAGCTGTAAAGTATAGTTGTGGGTGAAAAACATAAGTACTTCAAGTTGGAAAATGGGTTTAGGAGGGACATTAAGAAAGTAACTTGCTCTGAAATAGTCTTTGAAAAGGATTTCTTGGTGTTGAGGTATCCAAAAGCTGAAAAGTATAGTTGAGGGTGAAAAAAATAAGTACTTCAAGTTGGAAAATGGGTTTAGGAGGGACATTAAGAATGTAACTTGCTCTGAAATGGTCTTTGAAAAGTATTTCTTGGTGATTAGGTATCCAAAAAGCTGTAAAGTATATTTGAGAGTGAAAGAGATAAGTACTTCAAGTTTGAAAATTTCTTTAGGAGGGACATTAAGAAATTAGCTTGCTCTTAAATTGTCTTTGAAAAGTATTTCTTGATGTTGAAGTATCCAAAAGCTGTAAAGTAGAGGTGTGGATGAAAAAGATAAGTAAGTCAAGTTGGCCAATGTGCTTAGGATGGACATTAAGTATGAAACTTGCTCTGTTATTGTCTTTGTATTGTTTTTCTTGGTTTTTAGTTATAAAAAAAGCTTTAAAGTATATTTTTGGATGAACTAGATCAGGAATTATTGTTGGCCTTTAGATGTAGGAGGTTAAGTAAGACTTGAACGTTCTCTGAAATTGTCTTTGTAAATTGTTTCTATGCTATAAGACTACAAAATTTATGTTAAGTATAGTTGTGGGTGACCTTGATCTGATATTCTTGATGGAAAATAGGTTTAGGCGGGACATTAATAAAGTAACTTGCTCTGAAATGGTCTTTGAAAAGTGTTTCCTTGTGTTGAGGTATCCAAAAAACTGTAAAGTATCGCTGTGGGTAAAAAAGATGGGTGCTTCTAGTTGGAAAATGGTCTGAAGATGGAGATTAAGAAAGGAAGGTACTCTGAAATGGTTTTTGAAAAGTATTTATTGGTGTGGAGGTATACAAAAAGATTTAAAGTTTAGTCGTGGGTTAAAAAGATAAGTACCTTAACTTGGAAAATGGGTTTAGAAGGGACATTAAGAAAATAACTTCGTCTGAAATGGTCTTTGAAAAGTGTTTCTTGATTTTGAGGTATTCAAAAAGCTGTAAAGTATAGTTGTGGGTGAAAAGGATAAGTACTTCTAGTTGGAAAAGGGGTTTAGGGTTGATATTAATAAAATAACGTGCTCTTAAATGGTCATTGTAGTCTACTTCTTGGGGTTGAATTCTCCTAAAAGCTGTAAAGTATAGCTGTGGATAAACATTGTAGGTACTCCGAGCTGGAAATGATTTTATGATGTATATTATGTAAGTACCTGGCTCCGACGTTGTCTTTGAGAAGTATTTTTTGGTTTGGAGGTATCCAAAAATAAGTAAAGTATAGTTAAGGGTGAAAGACATAAGTACTTCAAGTTGGAAGATGGCATGAGGAGGGACATTAAGAAAGTAACTTGCTTTGAAATGGTCTTTGAAAAGTATTTCTTAGTGTTGAGGTATCCAAAAGCTGTAAAGTATAGTTGTGGGTGAAAAAGATAAGTACTTCAAGTTGTAAAATTGGTTTAGGAGGGACATTTAGAACGTAACGTGCTCTGAAATGGACTTTGAAAAGTATTTCTTGGTGTTGAGGTATTCAAAAAGCTGTAAAGTATAGTTGAGGGTGAAAAACATAAGTACTTCAAGTTGGAAAATGGGTTTAGGAGGGACATTAAGAAAGTAAATTGTTCTGAAATGGTATTTGAATAGTAATTCTTGGTGTTGAGGTATCCAAAAGCTCTAAAGTATAGTTTTGGGTGTAAAAAATAATTACTTCAAGTTTGTACATGGTTCTAAGATTGAGATCATGTATTTATCTTTCTCTGTTATTGCCATTTTAATGTATTTATTTGTTTTGTGTTTTGAATAAAGATGTATAGTATAGTTGTGTTTTATAAATTTAAGTTCTTCAAGTTGGAAAATGGGTTTAGGAGGGACATTAAGAAATAAACTTGCTCTGAAATGATCATTGAAAAATATTTCTTGGTGTTGAGGTAACAAAAAAGCTGTAAAGTATAGGTGTGGATGAAAAAGAAAGGTACTTCAAGTTGAAAAATGGCTTTAGTAGGGGTATTTTGAAACTAAGATGCTCTGAAATTGTATTAGAAAAGTGTTTCTTGGTGTTGAGGTGTACAGAAAGCTGTAAGGTAGAGTTGTGGGTGAAAACCATAATTGCTTTAGGCTGTAAAATGGGTTTGGCAGGGTCATTATGAAAATTGCTTCGGCTGAAATGTCTTTGAAAAGTGTTTCTTAATGTTGAGGTATTCAAAAAGCTGTAAAGTATAGTTGAGGGCGATCGGCATAGTCACCTCCAGTTGCAAAAAGTGCGTAGGGGGGACATTTTTTATGAAACGTACTCTGAAATGTCGTTTGAAAATTATTTATTGGTTTTGTGTCGTATTTCAAGCTGTGAAGGATAGTTTTGGGTGTAAGAGATCACAAAATAAAGTTGAAAAATTGGTTTGGGAAGTACATAAAGAAAGTAACTTGCTCTGAAAATGTCCTTGAAAAGTATTTCTTGGTGTTTAGGTATCCAAAAAGCTTACCAGCACAGTTGTGGGTGAAAAAGATATGTAATTCAAGTTGGAAAATGGGTTTAGTAGGGACATTAAGAAAGTAACTTGATCTGAAATGGTCTTTGAAAAGTATTTCTTGGTGTTGAGGTATCGAAAAAGCTGTAAAATATAGTTGTGGGTGAAAAGGATATATTCTTCAAGTTGGAAAATGGGTTTAGGAGGGACATTAAGTAAGTAACTTGATCTGAAATGGAATTTGAAAACTATTTCTTGGTGTTGATGTATCGAAGAAGCTGTAAAGTATAGTTGTGGGTGAAAGGGATAAGTACTTCAAGTTGGAAAATGGGGTTATTAGGGATTTTAAGTCAGTAACTTGCTCTGAAATTGACTTTGAAATCTATTTCTTGGTGTTGATGTAACCTAAAAGCTGTAAAGTATAGTTGTGGACGAAAAACATAAGTACTTCAAGCTGGAAAATGAGTTTAGGAGGGACATTAAGAAAGAAACTTGCTCTAAAATGGTCTTTGAAAAGTATTTCTTGGTGTTGAGGTATCCAAAAAGCTGTAAAGTATAGTTGAGGGTGAAAAAGATAAGTACTTCAAGTTGGAAAATGGGTTTAGGAAGGACATTAAGAAAGTAACTTGCTCTGAAATGGTCTTTGAAAAGTATTTCTTAGTGTTGAGGTATCCAAAAGCTGTAAAGTATAGTTGTGGGTGAAAAAGATAAGTACTTCAAGTTGGAAAATGGGTTTAGGAGGGACATTAAGAAAGTAACTTGCTCTGAAATGGTCTTTGAAAAGTATTTCTTGGTGTTGAGGTATCCAAAAAGCTGTAAAGTATAGTTGAGGGTGAAAAAGATAAGTACTTCAAGTTGGAAAATGGGTTTAAATTAGGTTAGATTAGGTTAGGTTAAGTTAGGTTAGGTTATCCTACGTACGCTTCACTTAGGTTAGGTTAGGTGAAAGACATGCAAAAAGTTAGGTGAATGGTTAGGTTAGGATAGACTAGATTATTTTAGGTTAAGTTAGGTTAGGCTAGGTTAGCCTACGTACGCGCGGTACGGGGGTTTAGAAGCGTCAATAACAAATTAACGGTCTCTGAATGTTTAATTGAAAAGAAGTTGTTGTTTTTGTTGTATCCTAATATCTGTAAGGTATAGTTGTTGGTGAAAAAGATAAGCACATAAAGTTCGAATAATGTTATAGAATGGTTATTTAGAAAGAACCTTGCTCTGAAATGGTCTTTTAAAAGTATTTCTAGGTGTTGTGGTATCCAAAAAGCTGTAAAGTATAGTTGAGGGTTAAAAAGATAAGTACTTCAAGTTGGAAAATGGGTTTAGGAAGGACATTAAGAAAGTAACTTGCTCTGAAATGGTCTTTGAAAAGTATTTCTTGGTGTTGAGGTATCCAAAAGCTGTAAAAGATAAGTACTTCAAGTTGGAAAATGGGTTTAGGGGGGACATTAAGAAAGTAACTTGCTCTGAAATGGTCTTTGAAAAGTATTTCTTGGTGTTGAGGTATCCAAAAAGCTGTAAAGTATAGTTGTGGGTGAAAAAGATAAGTACTTCAAGTTGGAAAATGGGCTTAGGAGGGACATTAAGAAAGTAACTTGCTCTGAAATGGTCTTTGAAAAGTATTTCTTGGTGTTGAGGTGTCCAAAAAGCTGTAAGGTAGAGTTGTGGTTAAAAAGATAAGTACTTCAAGTTGGAAAATGGGTTGAGGAGGAATATTATGAAAGGAACTTGCTCTGAAATGGTGTTTGAAAAGTATTTCTTGGTGTTGAGGTATCCAAAAACCTGTAAAGTACAGCTGTGGGTGAAAAGATAAGTACTTCAAGTTAGAAATTAGGTTTAGGAGGGAAAGTTATAAAGTAACTTGTTCTGAAATGGTCTTTGAAAAGTATTTTTTTGTTTTGGATGTCAAAAAAGCTATAAAGTATAGTTGAGGGTGATAAAGATAAGTACTTCAAGCTGGAAAATGGGTTTAAGAGGGACATTAAGAAAGTAACTTGCTCTGAAATGGTCTTTGAAAAGTATTTCTTGGTGTTGAGGTATCCAAAAAGCTGTAAAGTATAGTTGTGGGTGAAAAAGATAAGTAGTTAATTTTGCAAAATTGGCTTATGATGTTCCGTAAGAAAGTTACTGGTACTCATTTTTTCATTGAAAGGCAGACACTGTATGTGTGGAATCAACTATTTTGTAATTTATAGGGTAGGGAAAAAATGTAAATTCCCTCGTTTTTCAACTTTAGTGTAGGAGAGACATAAAGAAAGTAACTTGCTCTGATATGGTCTTTTAAAAGTTTTTCTTGGTGTTGAGTTATCCAAAAAGCTGTAATGTGTGAAAAAGATAAGTACTTCAAGTTGGAACATGGGTTTAGGAGGGAAATTTAGAAAGTAAATTGCTCTGAAATGGTCTTTGAAAGTTATTTCTTGGTGTTGATGTATCCAAAAAGCTGTAAAGTATAGTTGTGGATGAAAAAGATGAGTACTTCAAATTGGAAAATGGGTTTAGGAGGGACATTAAGAAAGTAACTTGCTCTGAAATGGTCTTTGAAAAAGACCATTGAGAAAATAACTTGTTCTGAAAAGATATAATAAAGCCTTAAAAAAATATTAAAAAATGGAAAGGGGACTCTTTGGGGGGCCCAGCGGACCCTTTGGGAGCTCGGGAGGACCTTTGAGGACCGGGGGCTTCCTTCGGGGTTGGGGTGGGGTATGAGGACCCTTTGGGGTTGGGGTAGAGGACCTCACAACACTGTTCAAATGGAACTTGTGTATTATAACGACCACACTCAAATCCTCTTCTAAAATCATCTTTTAAAATCATCTTTTAAAATGTCTCTAACTGTTCTCGCCGAAATAATTCCCTAAAATGTCTAAAACGGTTTCGCCCAAATAACCCCTAATCGTAATTTCAGCGTGTTTCTTTTGTTTTTGGCATCTCTGCGCTGTCGCATTTGAAATTACTAAGCAACCCGATTCCCGTGTTAATCTATTCATTGCTAAGATGTTTCTTGGAGAATTGTTTCCATGGCAATGTTTATTAATATCTTTTGGAGTTCGACCAGTAGAATTTTTTCCGAGGAAAAGACATTAATGACTTGGAAATATTCCTGGAGAAATGTTTCTAGGCGAAAATTTTAATGTCTGACTGATTTTGTCATTGGTTGATTGATCTGTCAAGAAAGGGGAATTAATTTGTTGTTTCTAAGGGGAATTATTGATTCACGAAAGGGGAATTGAGGTCGACAGCACAGGTGTTCCAAGTTCCCAATCGATTACGCAATCAAGTTCTCAGAAACTTTCAGCATTAGACTAAATTGTAGATGGCAGCAGGGGTGGGTATAACGAGTCAATAAGGCCTTTCTACTTATGCAGTGGTTGGCCCTTCTGGGGGAAACATGTTAAACAAATAAAAGTAGTACCAAAAGCTTCAATATAAGATAAGATAGATAAGATAAGTTTTATTCTTCATTAGATACACATACAATATTACATGTTATTATTCCCCCAAAGGCTCATTGGCCTGTACAAAGAGGGAAGACAAATGAATTGCATACTCAGAAATAAAAAACAAAAGAAAATTTAAAATGATCACTTACTCACATATGAAGGAGAAGAAAAGAAAATATAGATAAAATGCAAATTATAGAAAAAATAGAACAAATAAACTAAATTAATTAATAAGATTAAATAGACTCAAAAAAAAAATTATTACTATAAGCGATTTCCTATCCTCGAAACAGAATTGTATGTGTATTGTCAGGTAGAACCAACATCATAATAGCTGTTGCGATGTTGTTCATAGCTCTTATCCAAGATATTATTAAATGCTTAATTGCTTAAATGCTTAATTTAATATTATTAAATATTAAATGCTATTTCCAAATACCATAGTCACTTTGCTGTTAATGAACCATCCACTGATGGTCGCAGGTATAAGCCTAGGAATATATAAAAACTAAAAGAAGACACTAAAACAAAATAATCCTTACTTTATAATACACGGTACATTTCTATGAATTAAATTGTCATGTTTTGTTCTATTGTTAGCAGCTTTTAAATCATTTAAAATAATATTTAAATTACAAAATTCTATATTCCTCAATGAGGCAAAAATAAATTCCATAAGATCAAAACTGCAAAGCCCGTTTCATCAAAGAATCTATGAGGTATCATGAGGGCAATTAAAGGAAAATACATTATTGGGGCTATGTCTGGGACCATCAGGGGGGGGAGTCGGGGTGTATTGCCATTAACTATGGTGCATGGAAATAGCATGAAATAAGGGATCTAATGGTACTACTATTTTTATTTGTGCTAATTTAAGAAACTTTTTCCATAAAACAAGTTTTTCAAAGAAAAGTAAAGAGCTGCATTAAACCAAAAATGAGCAGAATAAAGTCAAATGATCTTCCAAGCGTAAAACTACCACAAATTACCATCAATAAATAAATGAAACCTAAAACGAATAGAAATCAAAATAAATAACCAAGTCAAACTCAAAACGAGCAAAAACTAACATGAGTAGGGCTGACAACCCCCATGCCTTGTCAAGAACAGAGTATAATTTGCACTTTAGTGAAAAAAATGACCATGAATTGTTGGTTTAATGGTGGCTGGCGTTTACCCCCCCCCTCCCGGTGACTACCCCCCTGGAAAATTCCCCCGCTGAAAATACCCCCGCGGAAAATTTCTCTCGGGAAATACCCTCCCCCCCCCGGAAAAAAAACCCTGCGAGAAATACCTCCCCCCGGAAGATACCCGTCCCCAGGAAAATAAGGTTTTCCAAATTTGTGAAATTTATTTGAGTTTTTTTTCCGTCGGAGGACGAAATATTTGTACTTGTGTATTATGTGTCACTCACTCAAGTTTACGCTGTGTGTACAACTCAAGAACAAACCTGTTTTTTCGTTTCTTTAGTAACAAATTCGGGCTACAGATTTGCACATCAGGGGGGAAGGTAAAGTATGGCGGCTCTGCATGCAAAATGTGTTGAGTACATTTATTCTGCATATTATGAAATAAGAATTGTTTTTGACTTCAAACTGCCAAAATATTTTACCCCCCCCCTTATCTGCAAATATATAGCCCAAATTATATATTTCCCATATATTCCGCAACTTGTCGTTTTCCTGCTTCACGCTAAACGGAAAGAAACTAACGAAGAAACTGGTTTGTTCTCGAGTTTTACACAGCGTAAACTTGAGTGAGTGGCGCATAATATACAAATACCAAAATTCCTTTCCCCTATGTTAATTAAAAAAACAAAACTGATATAGAATTCCCAAATTCGGAAAGTATATTTTTCCACCTGGGGGGGGGGGGGTCCACGAGGGGTATTTTTTGAGGGGGGGGTAAGTAAAAAAAGCGAAAATACTTAAAATGTATTTCATTTTCAGTAAAGTACAAATTCGTTGTCAGTACTATGCAATAGCCTACAGGTTCTAAAAGTCAGCAGACGGTTTATGAAATCATGGTTGCAGCGGCAGCTGCAACCGGGTAAAGAGAGAACAAAAGCCCATACTAATCAAAAGTTGAAAAACGTGTTTTAAAAAAAACTGTCTGTTGAGAAAAAATTGCCATTTGACACTGAATCTGGAATGGTAACTATTGTTTCGATTAATCTTAGAAGTAAAAGTTAATTGCGAAAAGAAATTTATGGAGATTTCGAAAAAGAGCCTGAAATCCATTGAAAATGGCATCAAATCGAAATAAAAAGTGTACCATTGGAATCAGCATGGTTGAAAACCTTTTAAAGGATAATTACAGTCCCCCACCTGTGAACACCAAGGAAAATGACTTTTTTGGATGGGTAGCACTGATCTGTCTCCCTTTTTTTCTAGAAGGGCTAGGGGGTGGCCAGAGCCTCATAGAGTGGTGTGTAATAGCTCATTCGAAAGGAAATTAAATTTCTAAGTGCTCTTTTTAAGTGACCAAAAAGATTGGAGGGTAAATAGCCCCCCCCCCCTTCCTACAGGCCCCTCCCCCCAACAAGTCCTATAAAAATTTTGAGATAGCTATTTTGTTTAACATAGTTCAAAGGTGCAATATATATGATTTTGATCATGATATGGCCCTCCATAGTCCCTGGGGAAGGGCTGTATGTGGTATCGGGCGTATTAATATCGCGCGTATCGGTATCGTCCGTATTGGTATCGCATGTATCGTATCGGGAATATCGGTATCCGCTGTTGTTTTTTTTTCAGTCATTTTCTAGGTTCATTTTTTTAAAGCATGTCCCGGTGAGGTATCATGGTTGCAGCGGCAGCTGCAAAATAGTAAAGAGCGAACCACAGCCCACATCAACCAAAAGTTGAAACACGCAACTTGAAAAAAACTACCTATTGAAAAAAATTTCCTTTTGACGTTGAACCAGGAGCGGTAACTGTTGTTATAGTTTGTCTCCAAAGCAAAAGTTTATCGCGAAAGAAAATTTATGTTAATTTAAAAAAAAGCCTCAAACCCACTCGAAAATGGCGTCAGATCAAAATGAAAAGTGTACCATTGGAATCAAAATAGTCAAAACCTTGTACAAAGTAGTTACAGTCCCCCTTCCTGAACAACAAGGAAAATCACTTTTTTGCATCGGTAGCACTGATCTGTCTCCCGCTTTTTTTTGTTTCTTTCTTTTTTTTCAACCGGTCTACCAGGCTAATACAAAATCATAAAGAGATGCTTAATGTCTCATTCAAAAGCTACTTCTCATATCTACGTGCATTTTATAAATCTTACTATCTGCAAGTTCCATATGGCACTTAAATAGCACTTTTTCTGCTATTCCTCAAGTGGGTTTCACCGTAAATAGGCTATATCAATCAATACGGTTTGAACATCAGGAGTAGTTTGAAGTTTCTTGAATGCCATTTTAAATATGACTATAGGACCAGAGAAAGGGACTTGGATTCAAAGATCCCTATCCCTGTGTTCATACCTGAGAACGGGGTTGAAATTAAAAACAATTTCTTCGTACAGTTCATAGCATATATGCTTACTTTATTTTCAATTTCCTTATCTAAAACGTCTAGCGAACTAAAATCAACTTGGTGGACTGTGATGAAAAAGTTGAGAGCCATGGCTAATTAATAAAAAAGCCAAGAGAGATAGTCTGAGTGACAGGCAAAGCTGGCATAGGCCCTTTTTCAGAATAGTATAAAAATGATGTCATTACACTTATTGATAGATAGTCTATCATCCATCCATCCTGGGGCAGAACTAAGATTGATAGGCATGGAGTAAGGGTAATTCAAATAGTATACCAGTCTGAGTCATTTGAAGGCGATTGGAGACCCGAAATAAAAAGTTTTCTAGAATTCAATACTCTATGCTCAGTCGTTCGGACAACTGAGATTGTTCATTTTAAATGAGTTTTGCCTACTGGGAAAGCCCGCTGGAATTGCAATGGGGAAGACCGAGATTTTTGGGTTGCCTAATGAAAAAGAATGTCCACTGGACTTGTATGTAAAACGGGGGATAGCTGCTCCCTTGCCTTCTCCTGTGTTAGGTATTTCTTAGGGCGAGAAGAAATGCACAAGACAAGCATAAACTCCTCGAATTACAACTTAACTGTATTATATGATTTTCCAGGAAATTAGAAAAAAAGTGATTATGAAACTTATTTACCAAGGTTTCATTAGTTATAAGATCATGGTTGCAGCGGCAGCTGCAACCTAGTAAAGAGCGAACAACGGCCCATAGTAGCAAAAAGTTACAAAACACGTTTAGAAAAATACTGCCTACATCTAATTTACATCTGAAAATTTACATCTGACACTGATTCAGGAACGGTCACTATCGTTTCAGTCCGTATTAAAAATAAAAGTTTATTGGGAAAAGAAATTTATGGTGATTTCGAAAAAAGTCTGAAACCCCTATAAAATGGCGTCAGATCAAAATGAAAAGTGTACCATTAGAATCAGCATAGTCGAAAACCTTATTATGGGAAATTACAGTCCCCAACCTTGAAAAACAAGAAAAATCACTTTTTTGTATAGGTAGCACAGATCTGTCTCCCTTTTTTCTCCTTTTTTTCCAGGGCTAGCGGTTTACCAGAACATCATAGAGAGATGCTTAATGGCTCATTAGAAAGCTGTTTCTTACATCTACGTGCTTTTTATAAATTCCACCATCTGCAAGTGCCATATGGCACAAAAATGGCATAATATGTGCCATTTCTCATGGGGTGGGGCTAGTGGGCTACAAAAACATCGTAGACAGATGTTTAATAGCTCACGTTAAAGGTATTTCTCATATCTACGTTCTATTTATAAATTCCACCACCTACAACTGCCAAATGGCACCAAAAATGGCACTGTTGATACCATGTCCCAAGTGGAAAAGCTAGGGGCTAGTGAACTGCCAGAGCTTCTTAGAGAGATGTTTAATGGCTGATTCGAAAGCTATTGCTCATATCTACGTGATTAAAATCAGTTTTGCCATTCATAACTTCCAAATAGCACAAAAAACGCCACCTTTTGTGCCACTTCTTAAGTTGAAAAGCTTTGAAGAATAAAACGGTACCATTGTAATAATTATGTTCCGAAACCCATAATTGGAGATTTACAAAACCCTTCCCGTATACTCCCCCTCCCAGCCCCCTTAGTAAGTCTCATTAGTCTGTTGGGAGAAATTACTATAAACTATTTAACACGGTCAGAATCAAAAGTCCAAAATCATGTTTAGGAAAAAACTGCCCAGTGGAAACAAATTGCCATCTGATACTGATTCACAAATTGTAACTATTATTTCGGTTTGTCTTTTAAGTCAAAAGTTATTTCTAGAAAAAATTTATGATGATTTCGAAAAAAGCCTGAAATCACTCGAAAATGGCATCAGGTGAAAATGAAAATTGCGCCACTGTAATCACCATGTCTGAAAACCTAGTACAGAGAAATTACAGTCCCCCTCCTTGCACAACAAAGAAAATGACTTTTTCCTTGTTGTAGCACTGATACGTCTCCCGTTTTTTCCCCTTTTTTTCTTTTTTCTAGCAGGGCTAGGGGGTGACCAGAACATCCGAAAGAGATATATAATAGCCCATTCAAAAGGAAATTAAATTTGCTAGTGTCCTTTTTAAGTGACCAAAAATATTGGAGGGCAACTAGCCCTCCCTCCCTGAAGGTCCCCTCCCCCCAAAGTCGTCCAATCACAATTTCGGGATAATCATTTTGTTCAACATAGTTCAAAGGTCAAATATCTTCGGTTTTGGTGATGATACGACCTTCCATACTCCCTGGAAAAAGGGCTGCACACTGTATCAATATCGGGCGTATTTATATCACGCGTATCGGCGTAAGCGTATTGTTATTGGGCGTATTGGTATCGCATGTGTCTAGACAGATTTTTAATAGCTCATATAAAAGATATTACTCATATCTACGTGAGTGGCGTAAATTCATCAAAATCCTGAGGGGGGGGGAAGTTGGATCCAATTTAGATATACTAAAGAAAACTGACCTGTTTCTCTGGATGCTTGAGTTATGAAGGCTTATCTTAGTTTTGACAAGATTTTTTTTAGCAGAAACAGAATTTCAGCCGGGGGCCAAAATGAGGTATGGGGGGGGGCAAACTTGGGTCTGAAGGGGGCAGTTGCCTCCCTCCTGCCCCATATCAAATTACGTTCTTTCTACGCCATTCCTATGAATTCTACCATCAGCAATTAACTTAAAAACACAGAAAATTGGTAGTATTAGTCTATGCCCTCTTGAAAGAAAAATTACTGGGTACTTATGTATTATACAAACACACTCAAGAAGGGCTGTTAAGTTAATCATAATGAAAGATGCTATAACATGATGAAAATATAATACTTTAGATTATATAATAATATAATTTGGGGTAAATATTTGCACATTAAGAAGGGGGGGGGGTAAATAAATCTCAGAAAGGGGCTAAAAACCTAATTCAACCTAACCTTACCCCCACCCCCCTAATGTGCCTTAATTTTACAAGTCCAATACATTCTGTCGCTCGTCATTTATCCTTCTGGATATGAAATCGGTTTGCTCAGATCGTACATTCAGCAAACTTCTCGACTGTTTGGTGTGATGGTTGCAGCGGTTGCTGCAACCTAGTAAAGAGCGAACTACAGCCCATAGTGACTAAAAGCTAAAAAACATTAAAACGGTCATTTTTTCTTCTTTTTTTTTAAGGCCTAGCGGGATACTAGAATATCATAGAGTGACGCTTAAGAGCTCATTTAAAAGCTATTTCTCATATGTAAGTGGTTTATATAAATTCCACGATCCGCAAATACCATATGGCACAAAAAGGGCACTTTATGCCATTTCTCAAGGGGTGGGGCTAGCCGGCAACCAGAACATCGTAGATAGATTTTTGACAGCTCATATAAAAAATATTGCTCATATTTACATTCTTCTTATAAATTCCGCCATTTGCAAGTTTCAAATGGTACTAAAAACGGCCCTTTTTTTGCCATGTCTGAAGTGGAAAAGCTGGGGCTAGTGGCTACCAGAACTTCTTAGGGGAATATTTAGTGCTTCATTTGAAAACTTTTGCTCATATCTACGGGTTTTTATCAATTCTACAATTCGTAAGTGAGATATAGCACTGAAAACAACACTTTTGGTGCCACTTCTTAAGTGGAAAATCTTGAAAGTATAAAACAGCATAATTGTAATAATTGTAATCCAAAACCCTTAACTCGAGGTTTGCAAGAACACCTCCCGCAGGTTCCTCCTCCAGGCCCCCTTAATAAGCTACGGAATTAAAGTCCTACAAAGACCAATATATTAAATTAGATTATTAGGTTCTCTTAGTATAGCGCTGGACTTCAAATTAGATTATCAAGCGTTTTAATCCTCCTTGGATTTTTATTTTCAATCATGGTTTGCCCCTTCTTGTCATTACTTTTTAGATAATCTACTATTTTTGCAAATGTGATGCACTCATTTTTCCCAAGCATATCCCGGTAAGACTCATTTTAAAGCTATTACTCATATCTACGTGCTTTTTATCAATTTTACCATCTATAGGTGCCATATAGCACTAAAAAACGGCATTTTTGGTGCCACTTCTTGAGTGGAAGAGTTTGGAAGCATAAGACTGTACTATTGCATCAATTATGGTCCAAAGCCCTTAACTGGAGGTTTATAAGAACCCCTCGCATATACTCCCCCCTGCAAACCCCCTGTGTAATTTTCATAAATCTTCTACTCACCTAAAAAGTAAAAGATTATTGAGAAAACAAATTTAACTAAAAACTGTTCAACTAAAGATCTACCAAAAATTAAGCTTGAATGATCAACACTTTTGAATTAGGCCTAAACATTCAAACTTCACTCTGTGATGAAGCCTGTGGGCTAGTTCTAATGGCGGTAATTGAGGGGAAGTGACGTCCTTGCCCCCTTATTTTTTGCTCCTGCTAAGGTTTTGAAAAACACCTTTTTTTGTTATTTCATTGAAAAAGGCACTTTTTTCATTTGAAAAAAAAAATAGTGAAAAAACGAAAAGTGCACTTTATTGGAATGTGCTATCCAGTCAATCTTATAAAAAGTGACTTGGCATAAATATAAGCTTCTAAATGCACCCTTAAACAGCTTCATAAGTTTTCAACTGAAACTAAGGAATGACATTAAAGCTTAAAACGAACAGAAATTATTCCGTATAAATAAAAAAAGACCATGGCAGGGTTGTTTCTTCATTAAATTTGAATCAAAAACCAGCAAAGATTAATGTAAAAAAATAAAGTTTTTCCAAGGGAAGCAAAGAGCGAAGTTGAAACTTAAAACGGACAAAAATTATTGCTTCACAGTCTTTCTTATATATATCAATCAAACTAGTACAAATAAACCAACTAATTATGTTTCCCTGTGTTTCTAGGATTATAGAAAACTAGCGCTTTACTGAAAACACAAAATAATATAGGAGTTTTGGTGCAGTAAAAGCAAACCAATTAAGGCTAGTTTTTACAGAATAAAACTATTATTATCAATCCCTTTTAGGATAATTCCCTTTTAAGATAAATAACAATTCAGTTTAGGATTGTTGCTTTATTTTTTTTTTTTATCATTTAATTTGGTACCATATCACTTCTGCACGATGGCTCATTTCAATGCCTGGCTGTCGCTTTGGTTTTAAAAAGAACATGTCATGATTACTTTGTAGATAAGTTTGAAGTAAAGCCATCTTGATATCATTAGGACTATAGACTAGCTTTATAATTTGTGTCATAGCTTGAAATTCACTATTGTATAGAGACAAATAACCATATTTTCAGAGTTCATATTATGTCTTATTTGATCTTCATTTCAAGTAATATTAAAGCATATTTCTTACATTTGAAGATTGTTTATTAATCACTATTGATATTATAGCTTATAGTACTATTGAATATTATTCCAAAATGCTACCTGATAAATCAATCCAATAATCTGTATGCTGTTCAATGACTTTGCGGTTATTAAAAAAATATTTAATTTTACGCTTATATGTTTTTAAGATAATTTTAATTGTATACGAAAAGTTAATGACGTCACAACTGATGTAAGACCATGAAAAGCTTTATAGATTAGTTTATTGTTGTCAAGCTTCATACTCACTTTTCACTCCCAAATCAATATTCCTGTTTTTTAATGCTTGATTTTTGTGTTTTCAGTAAAGCGCTAGATTTCTATAAACCTAGAAACACAGGGAAACATAATTAGTTGGTTTATTTGTACTAGTTTGATTGATATATATTAGATAGGCTGTGAAGCAATAATTTTTGTCCGTTTTAAGTTTCAACTTCGCTCTTTACTTCCCTTGGAAAAACTTTGTTTTTTTTTATTAATT
The DNA here is from genome assembly GCF_049724085.1 of Artemia sp. Qi Xiang Cuo. NCBI lineage: Eukaryota > Metazoa > Arthropoda > Branchiopoda > Anostraca > Artemiidae > Artemia > Artemia sp. Qi Xiang Cuo. The sequence goes on along the minus strand of NC_142803.1, from coordinate 35,874,543 downwards.
TATTAAGGGGGCTTGGAAAGGAACTGGAGACGTTTTGAAAATCTCAGGTTCATGGCTTACAGCAATAGACAATATTATGGAAGGCTACCCTTTTGCACTTCCCACCATTTCTACTCTAGGAGTGGCACCCAAAGTGGCATTTTGGGTTCCAAATAATACTTTCTGATGACGCTATGAATTAGATTTATTAAAAGCACGTAAACATAAGAATTAGCTTTCAAATAGCTTGCAATGCCAATGTACAGTTTTTTTTAATGCATGTTCAGAGTTTTAGTTATGCTACTAAGGGCCAAGGTGCGCTCTTTGCTAGGTTGCAGCTACCACTGCAATCATGATATGTGAACGCACTGATACAGGAGCAATGAGACAAAAAGTTTGACTTTCTTGGAATGTGCTTCATAAACGTAAAGGGTTCATTTACTTTAAACAGTAAAATTATCGGCTTAAAGGATTGAATGGCAATCAGTATATCAAACGCTCAGTCCTAGATTTACCAATAGGCCCACTAGGCCCGGCCCTAGGGGCGCACAATGCCAGAGGGCGCAATAAATTGTAAATAAAGTGATTTTTTTTCTTTAAAAAAACTTGACTGACGTAACTTATCGTTGAAGAGCAAGGTGCACTCCATCACAGCGCTGCCTATCAGAGGCAACGTTGTAGCGTTGCCTAAAGTAAAGGCCATACGGCTCCAATGTTTTATTATTTATTATTATTATCATTTTTTTCCAGAGGCACTTCATATGGAAGAGGTCGTCGTAAAAAACTTCGAAGGGGGCTCATTCGATTGGAAATCGAGAGTTCTAGTGCCCTTTTTAATAATCGAAAGTGATTGGAGGGCAACAAGCCCCCCCACGCCCATCATTCCCACAAACACACCCAATCAAAATTTTGAGATAGTCATTTTGTTCAGCGTAGTATGATTTTCCAGATAGAAAATATATTTTTGAGGAGGACACTCCCCCACAACCCTCAGGGCAAGGGTTTTAAGTTATACCCTAAGGGTATATAAGGTTTTTATAGAAGGCGTTGTCGTAGAAACTTCAAAAGAGGCTCATTCGATTGGAATTTCAAAGGGCTAGTACCCTTTTTAAGAGTCGAAAGTGATTGGAGGGCAACTAGCCCCCCACGCCCATCATTTTCCGAAACACATCCAATCAAAATTTTTAGGTAGCCATTTTGTACAGCGTAGTTGATTTCCAGATAGAAAATATGTTTTTGAGGAGGACACTTCCCCACAACCCTCAGGGAAAGGGTTTTAAGTTATGCCGTGGGGGCATATAAGGTTTTATAGAAAGCGTTGCCGTAGAAACTTCAAAAAAGGCTCATTCGATTGGAAATTCAAAGGGGTAGTGCCCTTTTTAATAGTCGAAAGTGATTGAGGGCAACACCCCCCCCCCCCCCAGTGCCCATCGTTTCCCCAAACACATCCAATCAAAATTTTGAGATAACCGTTTGGTTCAGCGTAGTTGATGTCCAGATTGAAAATATGTTTCTGAGGAGGACACTCCCCCACAACCCTCAGGGCAAGGGTTTTAAGTTATGCCCTGGGGGCATATCTGGTTTTATAGAAGGCGTTGTCGTACAAACTTCAAAAAAGGCTCATTCGATTGGAAATTCAAAGGGCTAGAGCCCTTCTTAATAGTCAAAAGTGATTGGAGGGCAACTAACCCCCCTCCCCCCAAGCCCAACATTCCCCCACACACATCCAATCAAAATTTTTAAATAGCCATTTTTTTCAGCATAGTTGATTTCCAGATAGAAATATGTTTTTGAGGAGGACACTCCCTCACAACCCTCAAGGCAAGGGTTTTAGGTTATACCCTAGGGGCAAATAAGGTTTTTATAGAAGGCGTTGTCGTAGAAACTTCAAAAAAGACTGATTCGATTACAAATTCAAAGTTCTAGTTCAATTTTTAAGCATCAAAAGATATTGGAGGGTAACAAACTCCCCTCTCAAACCCTTTTTTCCCATATGCATCCAATAAAAATTTTAAGAAAGCTATTTTGTTAAAAATAGTTCAAAGATCATATAACAAAAATTCTAGTGTTGACACAACCCACCAGGACCCGGGGGCAGGCGTTGTAGGTTATGCCCTGGGGGCATATATGGGTCTTATGGAAGGGATGCTCGTATTAACTTCAAAGAGGGATCATTTGATTGGAAATTGAAAGTTCTAGTTCACTTTTTAAGAGTCAAAAGAGATTGGAGGGCACCTAGCCCTCCCTCCACGCCCTTTTTTACTCAAACCCATCCGATAAGAACTTAGAGATAGATTTTTTATAAATAGTTCAAAGACATCACCCTCCCCCCTCTCCTACTGTCTACGCTAAAGTTTTCTTCTTTATGCCAACTACGCTGCCCCCACCCCAAAGACTTTAATAAGATAAAGTTTTGTATAGGAAGAAAGTTAAAAGTTTCAAGAAATTTCGAAAGGATGTTAAGACACATCAAAATACACTAATAAGATCTAGATAAAGAATTTTCTATTACTCCAATAAACTCTCTCAAACTGAAAATGCTAAAATACTTAAAATTACAGCCATACTTAAAATAAGGTTAAAATACATACTTTGCGATAAATGCTAAATTATTGTGGCATAAAAATCCGAAAAGTGGTCTAATCAAAACGATCCTGCTCTTTCTGCATCAATTGGACTCAAGACCAACAGAAATTAATTCCTATTATAGTTAAAACTCAAAAAGACCAGAAATTACTGTTAAACAATAAACGAAACCCAAAACGAACAGAAATTAAAATTAACTATCTTACAAACATAAAGATAACCGATGCAAACATAAATGAGTAAATAAATCTTATATAGCTTCAATATTTTTTTTATTATTTTCCCACCAGAGGTGCTTTATATGCAAGGGTTAAAAATACTATAGGTCAAATAACAATACTAAATAGTTAAAAATAGTTGAAAGGTCAAATAACAAAACTCTGGTGTCGACAAAACATCCCAGGACCCGGGGACAGGAAGAGATTCTCGTATAAACTTCAGATAGGGCTCATTTGATTGGAAATTGGAAGTTCGATTCCAGCTTTTAAGAGTCAAAAGTGATCAAAGGGCCACTAACCCCCCCCCCCCCGCCTTTTTTCCACAAAATAAATCAGATAAAAATTTTGAGGTAGCCATTTTGTTTAAAAAAAAGTTCAAAGGTCGACACATGTTGTAAAGGTCGACAAAACTCCGGGGTCGACACATGTTGTACAAACATAATATTTGTAATATAATTCGTTTTATAACTAATTAATCATTAGTTATAATAATTATAAACTAATTAATCATGAGTTATATCCGCGGGGCATATATAGCTGTTTTGGAAGGAATTCTCGTATAAACTTCAGAGAGGGCTCATTTGATTGGAAATTGGAAGTTCTTGTTCAGTTTTTAAGAGTCAAAAGTAATCGAAGGGCAACTATCCCCTCCCTCACAACTTTTTCCCCCCAAATACATTAGATAAAAATTTTGAGGTAGCCATTTTGTTAAAAACAAAAATCAAGGGTCAGATAACAAAAAATCCGGGGTCGACACATGTTGTACAAACACAATATGTGTAACATAATTCGTTTCATAACTAATTGATCATTTGAAAAAAAATAAGTTATTTAAAATCAATGAATCAATACAAATGTAAAGCATTGACCTACGACAATTTGTTCAGAAAATATTGAAAAAGTAGTCAATGAAAAACATTCACGCCAAACCTTATTTCATTTCAGACGGATGGATAAACCCGTCCGATAAAAATTTGAGGTGACTATTTTGTTAAAAATAGTTCAACTATCGGATATTAAAACTCCAGGGTCGACACAACCCCCCTGGGCCCAGAGACAGGCGTTATAAGTTATACTCTGGGGATATGTATGGTTCTTATAGAAGGGATACTCATATAAACTTCAGAGAGGGCTCGTTTGATTGAAAATAGAAAGTTCTAGTTTACTTTTAAAGAGCCAAACGACACCGAAGCTTAATTAGTCCCCACATGCTCTTTTTCCCCAAACCCATCCGATAAAAATTTTGAGATAGCAATTTTATTAAAAATATTTCAAAAATCAGATAATAAAAACTCCAAGGTTGACACAAACCCATTTTTTCACTTTGATATTGTTACTTTGACATCAGTTTTGATACTTTGATTTTTTTTTAAGTTTGATTTTGAAATAAGGAATTTTTAAAAACTTGAAATTTTTTGCAATCAAAAACGAACAAAAATTAATTTAAAAATTGTTTTCCGAAAAATAGGTTTTTCAAAGAAGAGTAAAGGCCATTTTAAACTTAAGCTCAGCAGATAAAAATAACTGTTAAAATTCTAACTCAAAACGACAATAAATCACTATTAAAGTATAAATGAAACCCAAAACGAACAGTAATTAAATAAACAATTATAGCAAAAACATACAACAAGTATTGATATAAATAAATAAACAGATATTAAAGCGAGTAATGTTTGGACTGAATATGAAAATCAAGCTTAAAATGAAGAAAAGTATTTTCCTATTGAAGTGCTAGTGTCACATAACGGGGACAGTTATTAAGTAAACAGCAGATGCAAGCAAACAAACAACAGATGTAAATGTGAATTAGTAAATTGATCTGGAAACAAGTGCCACTTTGATTTCACATACATATTTTGCCTGGAATGAGCCATAATCAAACAAGAGTTTGGGTATGACCTACTTCTCTCACTGTAAAAGTCTTTTTTTTCGTTTTAAGCTTGATTTTCATATTCAATCTAAGCATTATTCGCTTTAAGATCTATTTATGCATTTATATTATTACTTGCTGTAGGTTTTTGCTATGATTGTTTATTTAATTTCTGTTCGTTTTGGGTTTCATTTATTCTTTAATAATAATTCCTGGTCGTGTTGAGTTTTAGTTTTAAAAGGTATTTGTATCTGTTGAGCTTAAGTTTAAAATGGCCTTACCTTTTCTTTGAAAAACTTATTTTTCGGAAAGTTCTTTTTTAGTTAATTCACAGAAAAATAATTTTAAAACAACACGGGGATTCCGTGGCCACTTATAAACTGTCAAATATCTCTCAAGAATTGTAGCTGAGAGTTCAGTATCACCTCTCTCTTTCATCACTTCTGGCTCATCAGCTGCGTTCTGTTCAGCGCTTCCGCTATCCCCGAATTTTTAGGGATTTCCCCAAAAATCCTGCAAAAACGGAGTGGCTATAACGCTTGAGCCTAGAAGCGTCAAAGTTTTAAATCCGACCATGCAAACGCTTATGATTATCAACTAGATGTATTTCTCTTAATCTAACATGCTTTCAGGAGAGCACTAGACAAACTGTAGCATAAAGTGCAAAAGATTAAGACAGTCCCCTTTAGCGTAGAAGTTTTTTTTTTGGTTTGAGCTTAAGTCTCGCTTCTAACTTTCACTTGAAAAACAACTTGCTTTTGTATTTAAAATTCATAATAGTACACCCTACGTCTAGTAGTTAGTAATCAAAGTCAGTGTAAAGATGGTTACAAAAACCACATTGTTTTTACACAATTAAAAGAAGTTGGAGACTTTACGACTTATATGACGCTAAAGATAAAAATTATCAAGGTTACTTGTATGTAATTATCTAAATGACTTGTACTAGAATCCTTTTTTCCAAATAGTAACGAAGAAAATTTGGCAGCGGTAAAAATCCAATTCACTTTAATTATTTCAATTTAATTCACCAGGGCATTGAAGTTACAGCCATATAATTGCAAATGTCTATGAAACTTCTTTGTTACAATATTAATCGAAACGCTAATTACGAGGCACTGATAATAATTACATAAATTATTTCTCTGGTATCAATGCCCATTGAAGTGTTACAGCAGCTTTAAATAAGTGACATAAGTAAATAAGTAGCTGTTGACCAGCTTTTGGCAAATAAATTATTCCAGCTCGCCTAATTATTGACTTATGGAAACGTATTTTGTCATGGATACCAAAAAGAATGTCTTTTCAAAATTCTAACAACAGGTCTCTGCTCAAAATTTTCGTTTCTAATTCATTGTGATTCTCGCTGTCGTTTGTTCCATGCCTTATGCCGTAGATGTTGTGATTCTCACTCTCGCTTGTTTTCTAATCACGTTTTTTGTGCTTCATTTTCATTAACAGCCCCTTAGACATTTTTTCCGTGCCCTTTGCTTTAGCTTTTGGATACGTCTTGTCAAATTTTATAGTCCTGGCTGTTGGACAAAAATTTCTTCTTGTTGTTCAAATGACGCATCCTTTCCAACCGCTGATAGTTAAATCATGTCGTGTTGTTTGGACTCTGTTTAAAGAATGGATCCTAAATTAGAAGTAGTCCCTTAGTAAAATTACAACTTTGTAATATGTTTACTTAGTGTTTCAGTTACTGTTGGTCCAATCTTTATATCTTTTGGTGCTGGATATGGTTTTACTACCTTCTGTTTCCAGTGGCAGATCCAGGGGAGGGGGAGGGGGGTACACCCCCCCCCCCTAACGTAGTCTAAAGTAGTGTAATTCGCTTAATTAGCGCAAGTTTGTGTTAATTAAACTTGCTCCTAACGCAAGTTTATTGGATCAACCTATTTTGCCCCCCCCACACTATAAAAATTCTGGATCTGCCTTTGTCTGTTTCAGACTTTTCTAACCACAGCTCCACCGGGCCCAGGCATGGCTATGCGGCACGCTTGTATATATTGATTATCATTGTCGCTACTCTTCTAACCGCAGCCTCTTCTTGATGTCATGACGTTACCATAGGTTCGACACAACCACCTTGGGAAAAAACTAAATTCTCTCTCAAAGTTGTGATCTATTTAGTTCGTTTTTATGGCCAGAAATGTCAATATGCCAGTAAAAAAAAAAAAAAACATATGCAGCCGATTTCGAGGCCTGGTCCCGGAACGGCTACGCAACAGGCTTGTATATATTGACTCTCGTTGTCACTTGTCTTCTAACCGCAGACAATGTGAGCCTCTTCTTGATGCCATGCCATCACCATAGATCCGATACAACAACCCTGGGAAAAATACAAGTTCTTCCTTGTACTTGTAACCTTTTAATATCGTTTTTGTGTCCAGAAATTTCATTATGCCAGTTTTAAGAAAAAAACTATGTGGCCGATTTCGAGGCCGGGTTCCGGCACTCGGCATGCGGCAGGCTTGTATATATTGATTCTCATTGTAAGCAGCTACCACTAAATGAGTCACCTCCGTTTTCCACTCTTTCCTCGGAAAAACGGAGGGCTTCAAAGGGAACTCGTATAAGTTGAAGGGTCCCAATGATTTTTAATTAACAGTTGCGTAATTTATGGCATCTTTGTAAGTTTGTGCTGGGTTTTGTGCCACATTTTGTGGGCATCGAAGATTGTGATGGCGTTGTTCTTCAAACGTAACATTTCTTTCTTTCTTCACTTTCATTTTTGGCTCGA
>NC_142803.1:35738970-35866647 GCF_049724085.1 Artemia sp. Qi Xiang Cuo | reverse complement strand
TCTTTGAAAAGTATTTCTTGGTGTTGAGGTATCCAAAAAGCTGTAAAGTATAGTTGTGGGTGAAAAAGATAAGTACTTCAAGTTTGAAAATTGGTTTAGGAGGGACATTTAGAACGTAACTTGCTCTGAAATGGACTTTGGAAAGTATTTCTTGGTGATGAGGTATCCAAAAAGCTCTAAAATATATTTGAGGGTAAAATAGATAAGTACTTCAAGCTGGAAAATTGATTTAGCAGTGACATTAATAAAGTAACTTGCTCTTAAATGGACTTTGAAAATTATTTCTTGTTTATGATGTATCCAAAAATAATTAAAGGATTGTTTATGGGTTCATAGTGAAGTTCATCATTTTGGTATATGGGTGAATGGGGGACAATAATATTTTAGCATGATCTGAGATAAACTTTGCACTGAGATTCTTGAATTTTAGGTAACCAAAAAGCTGTAAAATATAATTGAGGGTGAAAAAGATAAGTACTTCAAGTTGGAAAATGGGTTTAGGAGGGACATTAAGAAAGTAACTTGCTCTGAAATGGTCTTTGAAAAGTATTTCTTGGTGTTGATGTATCCAAAAAACTGTAAAGTATAGTTGTGGGTGAAGAAGATAAGTACTTCACGTTGGAAAATGGGTTTAGGACGGACATGAAGAAAGAAACTTGCTCTGAAATGGTCTTTGAAAAGTATTTATTGGTGTTGAGGTATCCAAAAAGCTGTAAAGGATAGTTGTGGGTTAAAAAGAAATGTACTTCATGTTGGAAAATGGGTTTAGGTGGGACAATGAGAAAGGAACGTGTTCCGAAATGTTCTTTGAAAAGTATTTCTTTTAGTTGAGGTATCCAAAAAGCTGTGAAGTATAGTTGTGGGTAAAATAGATATGTACTCCAAGATGGAAAATGGGTTTTGGCGTGACATTAAGAATGTAAATTGCTCTTAAATGGTCGTTGAGAAGTATTTACTGGCGTTCACGTGTCCAAAAAGCTGTAAGTATAGCTGTGGGTGAAGAAGATATTTACTTTAAGTTGTAAAAAGAGCTTTAGCGGGATATAAACAATGGAAATTCCTCTGAAATGATGTTTGAAAGTTGTTTCTTGGCGTTGAGTTGTCCATAAAACTGTAAGGTAGAGCTGTGTGTGAAAAACATATTTACTTTAAGTGGGAAACTTGGCTTGGAACTGACATTGAGAATATAGCTTCGGCTGAAATGTCTTTGAAAAGTGTTTATTGATTTTGAGGTATTCAAAAGGCTGTAAAGTATAGTTGTGGTTGAAAAAGATAACTACTTCAAGTTGGAAAATTGGGTTAGGGGGGAAATTAATAAATTAAATTTCTCTGAAATGGTCTTTGAAAAGTATTTCTAGGTTTTGAGATACCCTAATAACTGTAATGTATAGTTTTGGGTGAAGAAGATAAGTACTACACGATGGAAAATGGGTTTAGTAGGGATATTAAGAAAGTAACTTGCTCTGAAATGGTCTTTGAACAGTATTTCTTGGTGTTGAGGTTTCCAAAAAGCTGTAAAGTATAGTTGTGGGTGAAAAAGATAAGAACTTCAAGTTGGAAAATGGGTTTATGAGGGACATTAAGAAAGTAACTTGCTCTGAAATGGTCTTTGAAAATTATTTCTTGGTGTTGAGGTAACCACAAAGCTGTAAACTATAGTTGTGGGTGAAAAAGATAAGTACTTCAAGTTGGAACATGGGTTTAGGAGGTACATTAAGAAAGTAACGTGCTCTGAAATGGTCTTGGAAAAGTATTTCTTGGTGTTGAGGTATCCAAAAAGCTGTAAAGTATAGATGTGGGTGAAAAAGATAAGTACTTCAAGTTGGAAAATGTGGTTAGGAGGGACATTAAGAAAATAACTTGCTCTGAAATGGTCTTTGAAAAGTATTTCTTGGTGTTGAGGTATCCAAAAAGCTGTAAAGTATAGTTGTGGGTGAAAAAGATAAGTACTTCAAGTTGGAAAATGGGTTTAGTAGGGACATTAAGAAAGTAACTTGCTCTGAAATGGTCTTTGAAAAGTATTTCTTGGTGTTGAGGTATCCGAAAAGCTGTAAAGTATAGTTGTGGGTGAAAAAGATAAGTACTTCAAGTTGGAAAATGGGTTTAGGAGGGACATTAAGAAAGTAACTTGCTCTGAAATGGTCTTTGAAAAGTATTTCTTGGTGTTGAGGTATCCTAAAAGCTGTAAAGTATAGTTGTGGGTGAAAAAGATAAGTACTTCAAGTTGGAAAATGGGTTTAGGAGGGACATTAAGAAAGTAACTTGCTCTGAAATGGTCTTTGAAAAGTATTTCTTGGTGATGAGGTATCCAAAAAGCTGTAAAGTATAGTTGTGGGTGAAAAAGATAAGTACTTCAAGTTAGAAAATGGGTTTAGGATGGACATTATGAAAGTAACTTGCTCTGAAAAGGTCTTTGAAAAATATTTCTTGGTGTTGAGGTATCCAAAAAGCTGTAAAGTATAGTTGTGGGTGAAAAAGATAAGTACTTCAAGTTGGAAAATGGGTTTAGGAGGGACATTGAGAATGTAACTTGCTCTGAAATGGTCTTTGAAAAGTATTTCTTGGTCTTGAGGTATCCAAAAAGACGTAAAGTATAGTTGTGGGTGAAAAACATAAGTACTTCAAGTTGGAAAATGGGTTTAGGAGGGACATTAAGAAAGTAACTTGCTCTGAAATGGTCTTTGAAAAGTATTTCTTGGTGTTGAAGTATCCAAAAAGCTGTGAAGTATAGTTGTGGGTGAATAAGATAAGTACTACAAGTTGGAAAATGGGTTTAGGAGGGACATTAAGAAAGAAACTTGCTCTGAAATGGTCTTTGAAAAGTATTTCTTGGTGTTGAGGTATCCAAAAAGCTGTAAAGTATAGTTGTGGGTGAAAAAGATAAGTACTTCAAGTTGGAAAATGGGTTTAGGAGGAACATTAAGAAAGTAACTTGCTCTGAAATGGTCTTTGAAAAGTATTTCTTGGTGTTGAGGTATCCAAAAAGCTGTAAAGTATAGTTGAGGGTGAAAAAGATAAGTACTTCAAGTTGGAAAATGGGTTTAGGCGGGACATTAAGAAAGTAACTGGCTCTGAAATGGTCTTTGAAAAGTATTTCTTGGTGTTGAGGTATCCAAAAAGCTGTAAAGTATAGTTGTGGGTGAAAAAGATAAGTACTTCAAGTTGGAAAATGGGTTTAGGATGAACATTAAGAAAGTAACTTGCTCTGAAATGGTCTTTGAAAAGTATTTCTTGGTGTTGAGGTATCCAAAAAGCTGTAAAGTATAGTTGTGGGTGAAAAAGATAAGTACTTTAAGTTGAAAAATGGGTTTAGGAGGGACATTAAGAAAGTAACTTGCTCTGAAATGGTCTTTGAAAAGTATTTCTTGGTGTTGAGGTATCCAAAAAGCTGTAAAGTATAGTTGTGGGTGAAAAAGATAAGTACTTCAAGTTTGAAACTGGGTTTTGGCGGGACGTTAAGAAAGTAACTTGCTCTGAAATTGTGGTTGAGAAGTTTTTACTGGCGTTGAGGTATCCATAAAATTGTAAGTATTGCTGAGGGTGAAAAACATATGTACTTCAAGTGGGAAAATGTGCTTAGGAGGGAGATTAAAAAAATAACTTGGGCTGAAATTGTCTTTGAAAAGTAGTTATTGGTGTTGAGGTTTCCGAAAAGCTGTAAAGTACAGTTGTGGGTGAATGATAGATGGACTTCAAGATCGAGAATGGGTTTAGAATAGACATAAAGGCAGTAACTTGCTCTGAAATGCTCTTTGAAAAGTATTTCTTGGTGTTGAGGTATCCAAAAAGGTCTAAAGTATAGTTGTGGGTGAAAAAGATAAGTACTTCACGTTGGAAAATGGGTTTAGGCGGGACATTAAGAAAGTAACATGCTCTGAAATGGTCTTTGAAAAGTATTTCTTGGTGTTGAGGCATCCAAATAGCTGTACAGTATAGTTGTGGGTGAAAAAGATAAGTACTACAAGTTGGAAAATGGGTTTAGGAGGGGCATTAAAAAAGTAACTTGCTCTGAAATGGTCTTTGAAAAGTATTTCTTGGTGTTGAGGTATCCAAATAGCTGTAAAGTATAGTTGTGGGTGAAAAAGATAAGTACTTCAAGTTGGAAAATGGGTTTAGGAGGTACATTAAGAAAGTAACTTGCTCTGAAATGGTCTTTGAAAACTATTTCTTGGTGTTGAGGTATCCAAAAAGCTGTAAAGTCTAGTTGTGGGTGAAAATGATGAGTAGTTCAAGTTGGAAAATGGGTTTGGGATGGACATTAAGAAAGTAACTTGCTCTGAAATGGCCTTTGAAAAGTATTTCTTGGTGTTGAGGTATCCAAAAAGCTGTAAAGTATAGTTGTGGGTGAAAAAGATAAGTACTTCAAGTTGGAAAATGGGTTTAGGAGGGACATTAAGAAAGTAACTTGCTCTGAAATGGTCTTTGAAAAGTATTTCTTGGTGTTGAGGTATCCAAAAAGCTGTAAAGTATAGTTGTGGGTTAAATATATCAGTACTTCAAATGGAAAGAATGGTTTACGAGGGAACAGAAAGAAAATAAGTTACTCTGTAATGGACGAAGAAAAGTAATTCTTGGTTTTGAAGCGTCCCAAAAGCGGTGCAGTATAGTTGTGGGTGAAACACTTAGGTACTTCAAGTTGGAAATTGGGTTTAGTAGAGACATTAGCAAAGTAACTTACTGTGAAATGGTCCATGAAAAGTATTTCTTGGTGTTGAGGTAACCAAAAAGCTGTAGTGTACAGTTTATGGTGAACAAAATATTTACTTTAAGTCGTAAAATAGTGTTAAAAGTGATATTAATAAAGTAGATATATATTTAATGTTCAATGAAATGAAGTTCTTTGTTTTTAGGAAACCAAAAAGCTTTAAAGCTTAGTTTTGGGTGAAAATGATATGTACTTCATGTTGGATAATGGGTTTAGGTTGGATACTGAAAATGGTGCATTCTCCGGAGAGGTTTTAGATTAGTAATTCTTGGTTTTGAGGTAACCACGTAGATGAAATGTAGCGGGTTGGGTGAAAGGGATATTTACTTTAAGTTGGAAAATGTGCTGTGGCGGGACATTAAGAAAGTAAATTGCTTTGAAATGGTCTTTGAAAAGTGTTTATTGGCGTTGCGGTGTCCAAAAAGCTTGAATGTATTGCTTAGGGTAAAGTAGAAGTTTACATTAATTTGCAAAATGAGCGTTATCGATACAGTATTAAACTAAATTGCTATCATATTGTCTTTGAATGGTGTTTCCTCGCTGTGATGTGTCCAAAAAGTTATATGGTATTGCTGTGAGTGAAAAACATATTTGCTTTAAGTTGGAAAATGGGTGTAAGAGGGACATAAAAAAAGTAATTTGGTCTGAAAAATTCTTTGAAACGTAATTATTGGCGTTGAGGTATCCAAAAAGCTGTAAAGTATAGCTGTGGGTGAAAAAGATAAGTACTTCAAGTTGGAAAATGGGTTTAGGAGGGACATTAAGAAAGTAACTTGCTCTGAAATGGTCTTTGAAAAGTGTTTCTTCGCGATGAGGTATCCAAAAAGCTGTAAAGTATAGTGGTGGGTTAACAAGATTAGTACTTCAAGATGGAAACTGGGCTTAGGAAGGATATTAATAATTTAACTTGCGATGAAAGGGTATTTTAAATGTATATATATGTTTTGATGAAACCTAAATGAAGAACAGAAAAGTTGTGTGTGAAAAAGATAAGTACTTAAAGCTGGAAAATGGGTTTAGGAGGGACATTAAGAAAGTAACTTGCTCTGAAATGGTCTTTGAAAAGTGTTTCTTGGCGATGAGGTATCCAAAAAGCTGTAAAGTATAGTTGTGGGTGAAAAGATAAGTAATTCAAGTTGGAAAATTGGTTTAGGAGGGACATTAAGAAAGTAACTTGCTCTGAAATGGTCTTTGAAAAGTATTTTTTGTGTTGAGGTATCCTAAAAGCTGTAAAGTATAGTTGTGGGTGAAAAAGATAAGTACTGCAAGTTGTAAAGTGGGTTTAGGAGGGACATTAAGAAAGTATCTTGTCTGTAATTTTATTTCTATAGTATTTCTTGGTGTTGAGGGATCCAAAAAGCTGTAAAGTATAGTTGTGGGTGAAAAAGATAAGTACTTCAAGTTGGAAAATGGGTTTAGGAGGGACATTAAGAAAATAACTTGTTCTGAAAAGATATAATAAAGCCTTAAAAAAATATTAAAAAATGGAAAGGGGACTCTTTGGGGGGCCCGGCGGACCCTTTGGGAGCCCGGGAGGACCTTTGAGGACCGGGGGCTTCCTTCGGGGTTGGGGTGGGGTATGAGGACCCTTTGGGGTTGGGGTAGAGGACCTCACAACACTGTTCAAATGGAACTTGTGTATTATAACGACCACACTCAAATCCTCTTCTAAAATCATCTTTTAAAATGTCTCTATCTGTTCTCGCCGAAATAATTCCCTAAAATGTCTAAAACGGTTTCGCCCAAATAACCCCTAATCGTAATTTCAGTGTGTTTATCTTGTTTTTTGGCATCTCTGCGATGTCACATTTGAAATTACTAAGAAACCTGATTCCCGTGTTAATCTATTCATTGCTATGATGTTTCTTGGAGAAATGTTTCCACGGCAATGTTTATCAATATCTTTTGGAGTTCGACCAGTAGAATTGTTTCTGAGGCAAAGACATTAATGACTTGGATCTATTCCTGGAGAATTGTTTCTAGGCGAAAACTTTTAATGTCTGACAGATGATGTTATTGGTTGATTGATCTGTCAAGAAAGAGGAATTAATTTGTTGTTTTTAAGGGGAATTATTGATTCACGAAAGGGGAATTGAGGTCGACAGCACAGGTGTTCCAAATTCCCAATCGATTACGCAATAAAGTTCTCGGAAACTGTCAGCATTAGACTAAATTGTAGATGGCAGCAGGGGTGGGTATCACGAGTCAATAAGGCCTTTCTACTTGCATATTTGCCAATCCTGTTTCTGAATTCTAGAAGTTCAAAGGTTTCGCAGCGTTGCGGCAGAGAAATTGCCGTAATATTAACACTAATTTCTGAAGATTACATTAACTACCTATTTCAAATTCTTTTAATATCCTTCAGGTTTCTAAAATCTGTATATATATTATACAAAATAATGTTTCATATGTAACTGAATTTTCTATCTATCTCAAAGATGCCAGTAATGATATACCCAAATTACTCTTTATGAGACAAAATTACACATTTTTTAAAAGGAAAGTTTAAGACGCGAATTAGAACCTATTTAATCCCCTGTTTGAACAATGTTGACAACTTTACTTTCTTCGCCGAAGTTGACAAAAATGTTTTTATAAGGTCTATTGTGTATATTTCTAAAACTTAACAACTAAACAAGGATTATTTAAAAAAGCAAAGTTTTCTGATTAAACTAAAGAGCAAAGTTGAAACTTAAAAAAAAGAGAAATATTTGCTTCCTAGTTTATGAAAAACATTTTCGAAAACTGTTTCAAAACTGGCTCGTGATATTTCAGTATATTGCTAAAATTCTGAAAAACTAGCTCTTTACTGAAAACACAAAACCAACGGAATAAAACAGAATGCGGAGCAAAAAAATCCTTGCTTAGCCTGAATAAAATAAAACACTAACTTGTAAGGCTGTCATTAGAATTTTACAGACTATCAAGTCAACAAACTTTACTATACAATTATAATTCTAAGAAAAACTGAAGCAAGTTTAGGTTTCAGTTAAGGTTCAGTTTTTCAGAATCCAAGAAACATAGGGAATTTCATGAGCCAGTTTACTGGAAACTATTTTTCAAAATTAGTTGCACAAACTATGGAGCACTATTTTTCGTTTGTTTTAAATTTCAATTTATCTACTTTGAGATAAAAAAAAAAGTCCAACTTTAGCGTGAAAGCAGGATGCTACCACAGGCCCTCTCATACACAGGATATAAATTATGTTTGAATTCAGTTTTCACGCCGGTTTGTACTGTCTCTTCAAAGAAATGTCATTTCATTTCGTTTCCTGCTTGTTTTCAATACCATATTCAGGGCTATTGTACATAAGTGGGACAGTGCACTCGTTTCCCTTAACCGTTAGCTTTTTGCTAAATTTTGACTTTTGTAAAGCAAAGCTTCAAGGGTAGTGACTTATTTAGATGAAAAAAAAAACTTTATGCAATAAAACAGGACTCAGCCTTATTGCGCACATAAGCCAAGTGTATTCCTCCTAATGAACGGAGGTTAGGAGAGAAACCAATCTTCCTATTGATCCAGATGGTCCGTAGAAACTTAAAAATGTCGGCATGTAAATACAAGTTTTAAGGCTTTAGGCATCCCCCCTTGCCACAAAAAAACCCACAGGACTCCCACTAATAGCTTGTGATCGACTACGTAGTACTGCATACAAATGTTAATAACACTTAGAATGATTGCATAATAACCGTTCATTCAAGTTTGTTATTTGAGGGACTAAAATCATTGTCTAATAAAAAAAAGGTTTCTCAAATGAAAATAAAAATTGACACTAAAAACTTAAAACGAAGAAAAATCATTTTGTTCATAGGGTGGGCTGCCCCCTCCTGAAATCTCACCCTCTAAGCTAAAGTCTAATAGCAGCTCAAAGATAATTCTTTTTCCGTATCAATGACCCCTGTGTTTGAGCAGTCGTTCTTATAGAATTAGAACAAAAATTTAAACTTTAGCGTATAGACTGGTCACTCAGGAGGGAGCTCTTTCTCCACCTTCTAAGACCAATGGCCCGATACAATCACCCCTGGGAAAAAAACAACAAAAATACATGCACCCGAGATTTTTCTTCTGGGAAAATATGCAAAATTCCACATTTTTGTAGATCGGAGCTTGAAAAGACCAAAATGAGGTTCTCTTATATGCTGCATTTGATGGTGTTATTTTCATCTAGATCATTTCCCTACTTAAGGAAATTCACACCCCCTCCCCTGTTTTGGAGAATAAGGCTCCCTGTGAGGCTGAGAAAATTTCCTATTGGATCCTATGGCTTTTGAGACTGTCAGCCGACGCTGAGACTCGCAAAATGACATTTATGATATCGAACGTCCTTAAATGATGTCGCTTGTTAGTTAGTGTTTCGTTCGTTTTGCTATGGTCCTTGCTGGCTTTTATACAAGTAAGTTATTGTTATTATTCAGATTTCTAAACATCAGATCGTGTACGCAAAATAGCAACAGAATAACCACTAATCGAAAGAAATGCATCCAATCATGTAGACCAAAATCTCTAAATGATCCTGCTTTCAAAAACTACAATATATCAACATTTCTATTAACTGAAGAAAAGTAAAGAGCTACAATAAACCAAAGATGAACAGAAATAAAGTCAAATAATTGTTCAAACGTGAAACCTCCATAAATCACCGTGAATAAATAAATGAAACCCGAAATGAAGAGAAATTACAATAATTAACCAAGTAAAACTCAAAACAAGCAGAAACTACCACAAATATGACTAGGGCTGACGTCCCCTATGCCTTCCAAAGACAAAAAAATAATGTGTGCTTTACTGACAACAAAATACACTTTAAAAGTTTTCTCTTTTTTTAACTTTAATAGATTCCAAACTATTGATAACTTCAGGAATGAACATAAGTAAATATATTAAACTGCACATCCATATTCATTTTTTTTCATTAATCCTGGTTATGATGATGCTTTTTTTTCTTTTTCTTGATGTTATGAGAAATAAAACATAGAACTCGAAATATAGAATGTTTTCATAAACTTCAAATTATATTCTCGTCTTTGGAAGACAGGGTGGTTGTTAGGCCTATTCCTCTTTGTTGTAGTTTCAGTTCTTTTTTAGTTTGACATGGTCATTTATTGTAATGTGTTTTGGTTCTAGGTTTCATTTGTTTATTGATGGTAATTTATGGTAGTTTCACGCTTGAAAAAATATCTCATTTCAGTTTCGTTCATCTTTTATTTAGTGTTGCTCTTTACTTTTCTTTGAATTCCTTTTTGTGGGAAAATCTTTTAAAATTAATCTTATTTCGTTTTTATTTGACAGTCTTTTTCATTTGTTAAGGAAAGAAAACTTTTGAATCTTCACGGTTTTACCTCATAAGAATCTTGATTTTGGGTTACAATTAATAAGTTGGACAAAACTTTGCAACAGTTTGTAATAGTAGTTGTACTACAATGCTTTGAATTGACTGGTATGAGGGCAATATTCAAATATATGGGTTAAAAATCTGCATGATCTTCGGGGTTCCATAAGGCTGACGGAATTATAACCCAATCCATATTACAATCTTGAATATAGACAAATATTAATCAAGCATCCCTGTTCAAATGCCGTTAAAGTGTCAACTTTATTCCCTCAACCTTTCTGAAATATCGAACATACACCCTTTTGACAACCTTGATGCACATAGTAGATTTTGATTTAGTTCTATTTCCCAACTAACATATCCTTTCAATTTTTTATTAATACCCTTAGCCGTTCCTGAGATATCGTAGATATACCCTTTGGACAAAACTGGATGCACATAGTGTCTTTCAATTTAGTTTAACATTCCCAAAAACATTTCCTGAAGGTCAAACTTAATACCTGAGTTTTTGCTAGGATATTGCGGAGATAACCTTTTGACAATCTGGATACTCGTAGTTTATTTTGATATAGTTTTAAATCCTCCTCAACTTTCCCTGAAACTTTTAGCTCAATACCTTATTCCTAAGATATTGCATCTGTGCCATTTTGTCAACCTGATGCACTTAAACTCTTTTGATTTCGTTCAATAGTAGTAGTATAAGTAGTAGTAATAGTAGCAGTAGTAGCAGCAGCAGCAGTAGTGATAATAGTAGCAGTAGTGGCAGTGGTAGTAGAAGTAGTAGTAGTAGCAACAGTAGTTGTAGCAGACGCAAGTAGTCACAGCTGCAGTTACAAGTAATCACAGTCATATATAGCAAAAATCGAAGCTCTAAGCAGTCGCAGTAGTAGTCAAAAGTAGTCGCAGTCGCAAGCAGTTTCAGTCGCAGTCGTAAGTAGCTACAGACGAAAATAGTTGTTGTAGTCGCAATCCATGTGTAGTCAAAATTGCTATTCCAAGTAATAACACTCACAGTCACAAGCAGTTGGAGTCGCAGTCGCAAGTAGTCGGAGTCACAGTCGCAAGTTTTTGCAGTCGCAAGTAGTCAAAAACGCAACTAGTAGCAATTGTAAATAGTCGCAGTAGCAGTATTAATAGTAGTAGTAATAGGATAAGTGGTAGTAGTAGTAACAGTTGTAGCAGTAGTAGTAGTAGTAGTAAGAGAAGTAGTAGTAGTAGCAGTAGTAGCAGTTGTATTAGTAGTAGCAGCAGTAGTAGTATTAGTAGTAGTAAAAGTAGTAGTAACAGTAGTCGTAGTAGTAGCAGTAACAGAAGTAGTAGTAATAGTAGTAACAGGTCGTCCTCGTCTGGGGTTGGAGGACGTCATAAAGAAAGATTTAAAGGAAATGGGAACTTCATGGGCGGGTGTAAAAAGGGAAGCTTTGAATAGATTGGGATGGAGGAGGAGCGTGCGTAGCCGTGTTGGCCTCAGGCGGCTTGGTGCTGAGGTGAGTTGTTGTTAATAGTAGTAGTAGTAGTAGTAGTAGTAGTGGTAGTAGTAGTAGTATTAGTAGTAGTACTAGCAGTAGCGTGCACATATTGCCTTTTTGGTCAGTTGATCACAAATCATTCCCTGAAGGTTTCAATTTAATATCCTAAGCCATTTCTGAGATACGCTCTTTTGACAACCTGCAAGCACATAATGAGTTTTAATTTTAGTTCAACACTTCCCTCAGCATTCCCTGAAAGCTTCACCTTAATCCCCTTGGCCTATTTCGACACCAAGGGTTAAATATACCCCCCTGCCCCTCCTTTCCTGATAACAAGTAGTATACGGTACGTAAAGAATGGGTAAATTTTACAACTTACTTCCCGTGCCCCAGGACCAACGGCGGGGGGGGGGGCGGGGATTGTCATCTACAGAGGCCTAGTTATTGGATCATTGCTGAATTATACTGAAAAAAATGGCTCTGTCAAAATCTTGATCGGAAGTCCTTGGGGAAAAAGAGGTATGGGAGGGGGACTAGTTGCCCCTCAATCCTTTTTGAATCTTAAAAAGGGTACTAGAGCTTTCAATTTCTTTTCGAATGAGCCCCTGCTAATGTTTCTACGACAACTTCTTCCATGCTAAGTACCTTGGTGGAAAACACAAATGATAAATAATACGTAGAGCTCACTTAGATCATTACTTAGGTAGTAGCGCTTTTGCACTGCCTATGATTTGTGTCTACGCATCCTTCATTTTAATGTGCTAATTAAATTAAAGCTCTTGGTTCTAGGGGCTGCACGGGTTCTGTTACCTCGGGACGAACATTTCTTGGATCTTTTAACCAACCTGATTAAATTTCAAAATCTTGATCTGATGCGAAACGGGACAGTAGGATCAAATATCCTATTGAAAAGGCAGTTGGCTGCCTTTCGTGTATTTTGGCCCTTCAAAAACAAAACCTGAACTTTGACTAGACCACCCTTGGTAAGCCCCGTGGAATCTTGCAGCAACATCACTATTATGTAGCAACAGATGCAGCTTTACCTCACGAAAAATAAATGTTTAAGCTCCCGTATCACATTTGCGGATGTGTTTTGATTATTTGGTCAGCCACCTGTCCCAAGCCAGGAAAGGAAGAGGATTGGGCGATAGGTTAAACCCCTATCCCCGTAAAACATTACTGATTCTTGAAACGACACCGAAAAGAATCGGATCCAATTTGATCTCATCCAAAACGACTTCCGACCGTCCCCGAACACGATTTTTGACAACAAACCAACCTTTCCCTTTTGTGTTTTAAAATGCCCGTACTGTGAACCAAGATACACAACCTGGTCGAATAGAAGGTGTTATAAGAACCCATCAAACATATAATGTTGACATAGTGACCTTATCTGAAGTTAGATTGACAGGTTTTGGTTCTATTCTAATAGATGACAATGAAGTTTTCTGTTCTGGCACAGAAAAGAAGCGTGAAGGCTTTAGACTCCTCCAGGAGTTCAACGGCACGGACGACAGAAGAATACACTTGGACGATGTCTAGAAAAAGACGCAGCGCTCTCAAGAACATCCCTTAATGAACTTTGGTCGAAGACGCTCGACAGCTCATCGCGGAGTGGTATCGTTGCCACCTTATGCGCCGATCGGCATGGGAAGTCCTAAGTCTAAGTTCGTATAGAAGAGTGCAGTTGAACTCGCTTCGTTTAAATGGCATTAAACGTCTAAAGCCTAACATTAATCAAAATCGACAATTTCACAAGAAATAAAAAAATCCAAACATCCGTTTTTCTAAATCAGGATTTGCGGCATGAATTCTAAAAATTTATCAGAAATGCGAAAAATCTGCTTAGGCTTTTGATAAAATAACATGAAGTTTTATCAGTATTCAGAGTTGTTTTATTTCTAAAAAGTTTATCTTCGGAACAATGTCAGTTTTTTTCCGATAAATCATAGGGAATTGGCAAAATCAAAATTTTAAAATAGAAAATGTCACATTAGACTTTTCATTTTTAGAAAAATTAATGTCAGCTGCAGTCCTTAAAAGATCTTTCTATTCAGGCTGAAAAAAAAATTCTACCTTGCCTAGAACAAAGTCACCACTAGGATATAAAAAATATTGATGTGTCATGACAAATTTGGTATGTATTGATTATTGAACGAAAAAATGTCTTATATAAAAAGTTTATGTCATCTTCCGTGCTTTTCATCTCGATTAAATTTGCCTTTCAATTAAAATATGACAGGCATTAAATTAGAAAATTGAGATAATAAACCAAATCGGAATTTGGCATTCGAGATCGACTATGCTTGGATTATTTCTAAAAATTATAGAGAAGATCCCGAATTTTGTTTTGCGGTTCTCAGAGAGATAATTTAATGTTCCAAAGGAGTACGAAATACAATTATTCTGAAAAAGTTTATTTTCCCGTCGAGGATAGTTTTATTTTCGCGCCACATATAACATGAGAGATACTTCCGATCCCCATACCCAGAAAAATATCGATTTTGTATTTTTTACCGCTTCGGAACTACACACCACTGATCACAAGAAAAAACAAACAAAACACTCAAAACAGCTATGAAAGCAGTAGTGTTGCTCAGCAACACAACTTGTCATCGGACTGATTATCCCCCGATATCCTCGAATTTACTATGATTATTCTTACTATGTGATTTTTTGAAAAAAACGAAAAAAAATGACACACATAGACCTTCTCTATATCAGCGCTATTTTGTTGACGATGAAAAATAAAATAAAGATTGGTATTTTGTAGATATAAAGGTTTTAATTTCTTCATGGAAGTACATATAAATGATGGCCAAACATACGCTCCCTGATACTATCTACATTTAATGAAAAACAAAGTATTCAAGACTTTTTTTTCAAATCTATTTTTCAGAGCAAATTTCAATTTCCCAGACCCTATTTTTTTTTTTTTTTTTTTTTTTTTTTTAAATTCCAAAAACGGAACTATACGAAATACCATATGAAAAAATAAGATTAAAATCTCAGGGAAAATAACCATCGCCTCTACTGGCTCACAGTTTAATACTATTTTAATTCAGATAAGTGTCAAAAGTAAGCACAAGTTCACATCTGTACAAGTTATAAATAAATCGAGTTTCAGCTGAGGTGATCATGAAGAGCAAGCAAACGAACGTGTGACGAACCAAATGCGAGCATTTAAATAGCAAGTAAACAAAATATAATGATCTTTTTAAAGGACAAATATTTTATTTAAAGGACAAATTTTTGATTTTATACATTTACATTGTTTAGTTAATCAATCTCATGAACTAGCTTTGCGAGTTCAATCTTAGGCACGAACCCGGGGGAGAGAAGCTAATGAAAATGCTTCATGTTGGCAGTTTCCTCACTAATCTTTTATTACTTCCATAGAAAACCCTGTTTTTTTGGTATTTAAAGGAATTGTCACGAATCTCAGCCTAGTTTATGCTAGTTCACGCAGCTTCAAATTCTGCAAATAAAATGAACCTAGAAAATATGATGACTTTCAACTTACATAGGACAGTAATTGCAGACATAATTATAGTAAAAAGCTGGCATGTTCTTTCTCCACTTGGCTTTCTTCTTGAGCGGACAGCGAGCAAAGCCACAGCCAACCTTGTGAGTAGCAGCCCATACAAGCTGTGTATAATGACCAACTTCGAATAGATCATTTTTAGAGGATCCATATGTAAAGTTGTGTTTTTCGAAATCCCAAGTTTGGATTGCGAAGTGCCTAAAATATAAAATCGATTAGTCAGAGCTGATTCTTAGCATCCTATTTTTATTTTTGTCCTCAAACAGCATCCAGATCTCATTTTATAAATGAGCTCAAAATGCACTTATTTAAACAGTATAATTAGTTAAAATTAAATGTAACTGAATAAGATTGTTTTAATGAATCAGCCGATTCTATCTGTTTTATTCAAGACTGTTGCATGGCGGGGGTCAGGATGGCTTCATCCCTATAGAAGGCCGAAAATCATGCAGATACTGAATCCGTTTAACTGAACAATGTTCGCACTACTTGTCCATCCAAAGAAAAACTATTGCTGAAACAGGGTTGCGATACTTTGTCCAGAAAACAAACAGCGAACTAAACTCTTAATTCTTAAGCAGAAAAACCCAAAAATTTTAAAAACATTTTGTTTTATTAATCAATAAAAAAAGTCAATTAAAATGAACAGGAATTAATTTCAAGTTACTTAGACAACGTGAAGTGTTGCAACAACCCTTTTTCGGCTTCACAAACAAGTGTTTAAGGAGTAACACTTTTGTGAGGAATCAGAGGAAGGGATTTAATAAACATTATATTAACTTTGCAGCCAGTGAACATTAAATATATGTGTAATTTAATCTTGGAAAAAAAATTACTGACTTTACAGCCAGTTGAATCATAAATGTGAAATTTGTAATGTATCGCAATGGACAAACAATGTCGACAAATTGGCATTGGTGCCTAACTCCTTTTTTTTTTTTATCTTTGCTGTCGATTACTTTCCGTAAAACTGATAAACTAAACATCCCCTACTTTTCAGTTTTATATTGCAGCAGCTAAATTACAAGTTAACAGTTAAAATTACTGAACTACGTATTTGTGGTGTATTTTTATTCGAAATGGCTGCTTAACTGCATGTAGACTATTATCCCTACCCTAAAATGTATCGCAAGTCATGGAAATGAAGACAAATTATTTGCCATGTCTAAAATGCATATCAAGAAGTAATAATAGGTACACCAACTAGGAAAAGTTCCAAGCCCTCACCGACAAAGATGACCACGGTCTAGAGCCAAACGTTACTTTCAATTCTCTAAATTACCCTAGACATGCAATCCAAAGTGTTGCTTTCAATGTGTACATCAAAACTCAAGTTATTAGCCCCTTGAAACGTTTAAATGGTGTAATCTAACAGAGCTTAGTAATTGAACAGAGCACAGCAGATTAATAATCCGCTTGCGAAAATTGGGCCCAGGAATCGATTGCTGCTGTCACAAGGTTGGGCGACGGGCTTCTACTTGTACCAGCAAAAAAAAAAAAACAGAAAGTGAAACCTCATTTTGACGCCTTATGCACCAGCAATGACTCTGAAGGATCTTTAACTTTAATCCTTATCTAACCCCTTAACAAAGAAGATGACCGTGCTCTAACAGTCAATTCTTACTTGCATGTCCCTCTCCGTAACGGACACGAAAAGGAAATTTGTAGTATCCTCTAATACTATTATTATCACTAACACGATTACTAGCATTAAAGACAAACCTATAATGATACTGTTTACGAAACGCTTGGTATGAAAAAATAGCCAAAGAAAGAATGGATCTCCGTCGAATCGTGGGATCTGATTGAGAAGAGGGCTAACAAGAAGAAATCACTTCTCAACATTCTGCCCCCTGATGCACTTTTGAACTAGAGTATGCTATACTTGATAAGGCTGTAAGGAAGAGCATCCGTGCTGATAAACGTCGTAGGCGTAGCCTTCAAGAGAAAGCTGAGAAGGCTCAAGAAGCTGCTAGATGGGAAGATTTTCGGGCAGTGTACCGCATCACCATTGAGATAGTTGGAAAACGTTCGAAGACAAATGGACCCGTCAAAGATGAATCTGGACGACTTTTTACTGACCCTGATAAAGTGGACGAAGCCTGGGTGACGCACTTCTAAAAATTGTTAAACAGACCAGCACCTGCTGATCCTCCAGACATGCCAGACACGCCATTTCCAAACCTAGCCGTCGATATCGAAGCACCCTCTGGTGGGGATACTAAAGGTGACTAAGAAGCTGAATTCTAGAAAGTCCCCTCAGGAGGACAGGATTGTGGCTGAAATGATTAAATGCTCAGTAAGTGCATGCATAACTGTGTGGATCACATTTTTCTATATAATTTGGAGAACAGAAGAAATCCCCAAAGATTGGACAAAAAGTACTCTCGTTAAAACATTTGAAAAAGGTGACGCTGCAAAGTGCAAAAGCTGCAGAGGTATATATCAGCCGTGTCTCAATACCTAGCAAGCCATTGCTGACTAAACTTCTTAAAAGAATCCAACTAGCGTTGAACGACCATCTCCGGGAGGAGCAACATGGATTCCGGCCAAACCGGCCGATTGGGATTTTGGGATTTTGACATGGATAAGGTCATCAATGCTTACCATGCCTTTGTTAAGAAGTTTATGTTTCGGTGGTATATATCTCATTATTGCAAAGGACAAGCCAGGGCAAAAGTCGACATTCAGCATTTTATAAGAGCTTCAAGCAATGACATAGCTATAAATAACGACATTAGAGTTTATCAGGACATTAGCCAAAAAACGGATACTGCATCAGCCTCTGTTAAAAAACAAAGGTTCGGTGTTATACTTTTCATAATGACAAAAGACCAGCTAAGGCAAAAGTTAAAGGTCCAATAACATAAAACGTAATTTTACAAATTACGTAAAAACGTATAAATATATATATATATATATATATATATATATATATATATATATATATATATATATATATATATATATTATTATCACCACAAAGAAAACTTTAAAAGCACTGGTTTATTGGATCATATATATACAATACTTTTTCAAAAGAAAAATCCTTACATTCATTATAAACTCATACGACGAATATAATGTCTTGGCAAAATCATCGTACATCCATGAAGCTAAAAGAAAATAATGAGAAGCCAGCAGCTGCTGATGGTAACAAAAAAAAACCTCCAAAATTTAATGTAGTGACTAGCACTTTGTTATTGACGTTCAAAAGCTTATGTAATAGTCAAATATTAGCTTGGTAGTTATAAGTCAAGTTCGATGTTTAGCTCTTTTTCAACACAACTACGTGTTGTTCTGTTGTACTCTCCACTCAGGTACACATTTAAGTTTAGTAATAAATTATGAAAACCATAAAAAGCTGACATTTATTTCAGATTTTTATTTGCTTTATCTAACTTTCAATGACTCTAAAGATATTATATGGCCTTCTCTTAAGAGGTATTTTTATATCTCTTAGATTTGTCGTTTATAAATCAAAAGTGAAACTCTTGAAAAAGATATGTTTTTATTTTATGATTCACACTTAGTTTATTTATTGGGTCTTAAAGAAACGTTATTGAGGACCTTAGGCCTACAATGTATTATGCCCGTCAGAAGCAATTTATTCATTATAACATAGTGAAATTAGTGTTATGTGTGTATGACAGCAATATCACCAGACAGTAATAGGCCTACTGTTTCTGACAGGCCTAATTTTGGATGATTTTGAGAATGTGCTAAATCGTGTTAGAGTTACAGGAAAACATACAGAAAAGAATAAAAAAGGTTTGTGACACTTTGGATGTGATGGAAGATTTATTTTGTGAGGATGAATTAGTGACAGCCAAAAAAGGATTAAAAAATAATAAGGCCCCAGGTACTGATAGTGTGGTAAATGAGTTTTTTAAGTGTAGTGGCTGTGAGGTTAGGGATAAGTTACTGAAGATCATGAATACTATTATTGGAAAGGGGAAGTACCTAGCAATTGTATGAAAACTTTAATTAAACTCCTCTATAAGAAAGGTGAAAAGGGCGAGTATAGTAATTATAAAGGCATTAGCTTGGTTTCTGTAGGAAGCGAATTACTTAGCTAGATGATACTTTTTAAACTTATAGATGCTGTAGATAAATTTTTAAGGGAAGAACAGTGAGGTGTTGTGATTAATGCGATGTACGAGAATAATATTCCTGTAGTTAAGGTTAGAAATGAGGTTAAAACCTGGTTTCGTATCAAATCAGGAGTTAAGCAGGGTTGCGTCTCATCCCCATTTATATGAAGCATTTTGATGGACTTTGTCGAAAGGAGCCTAGCAAAGGCAGTGAGAAAACACGGAATCAAATGGGGAAGAAAAACTCTCCTACACTTAGAATTATGTCAATGATTTAAGTATCCTATATGAAAATGCTAGTAAAATGAATGAATTTGTAGAGACTTTGAGAGTACAGGGTGCAAGAATAGGCTTCAAAATTAATGTTAAGAAGACTAAGTCGCTAAGACTAGGAATAACTGAAAGCGAAGAGGTGATACTGGGTAACGAGAAGATTGATAAAGTGGACAGCTTCACTTACCTAGGTAGTATCAAAAAGTTTATGGTAACAAACTGTAAGTAAGAAACGACCTGGCTCAATAGTAACCGAAACTCTAAAAGACGGAATTTTGATACCAATAGTTATATCAAAAGAATCGGATTGTTATGCTGATTTCAAATATATAAGTTTCATTAAGTTTAGTCATGTTTAGTTAGTCAGTTAAGTTAGTCAGCCTGAGAAAATTTGCCTGGTTTTCGAAAAAAAAGCAAAATAACCCTTTATAAGCTATAGAATATTAATGAAAATCATACCATCAGATTCTGCGTATCAGCAAAACCGGCTGCAGAGTTTTCAAGGTCCTATCGGCAAAAATGTGGAATTTTGTATTTTTTGCCAGAAGAATTATCACGGATGTGTTTATTTAATTTTGTTTTTTTTTGTGTTTTTTGAAGGGCAACTAGGCCACCCCCCACCCCTTTTCCCCAAAATCGTCCGATAAAAATTTTGAGATAGCCATTTTGTTCATCATAGTTGAAAGGCCCAATAACTATGCCTTTGGATATAAAATGACTCTCCCCATAACCCCAGGGGAAAGGTCTTTAAGTTTTATAATTTGCCCATTGTTTACGCATAGTATTTGTTATTGGAAAGCATGCATACACTTTAGGGGGGGAGGGACGAAGTTTCTGCCGGGGGGTTTTCCATGGGGGATTTTCCATGAGAAGGGAAGTTTCCAGGAGGTGAACTTTTGAGTAGAAATTATACAATGAGGTAGTTTGCAAGAATTCCTATACAAAATTACTTTTACATGTCTTGCTTTCGCTTTTCCGTCTCATTTTTACGCGTGGAGTTGCTAAGGGCAATTGTCCTAGGTAAATTTTCACCGAGATATTTCCGTGGGGATTATTTAAAAAACGACCAGAAAGTAAATTAAAAAAAAAAAGTTTTTTCAATTGAAAGTAAGGAACAACATTAAAACTTAAAACAAACAGAAATTATTACGTATATGAAGGGGTTGCCCCCTCCTTAACACCTTGCTCTTTACGATTAATTTTTAATTTTGTCCCAATTCTTCAAAAACGGCTTCTGAAACACAAGGGTCATTTAATTAGAACAATAAGAAGAATTTTTAAAAGTACTAAACAAGTTTAGCGTAAAGAGTAAGGTGTTGAGGAGGAGGCAACCCCCTTCATATAGACAATCATTTCTGTTCAAATTTTCTTCAAGTTTTTCTGTTTAATTTTTTTTCTAAATTTTTAATACAATAAAAAAACACTTCCATTACATGAATGAATATCACAAAACCCCTGATTTGGAATTTTTTCAGGATCAAGATAAATAAAAATAAGCTACTGTCTATTTTTGACTAGTCAAAATCAGCAACATGTCGATATATTTCCCTGAAAATTGGTTCTGCTTTTCAGTGATTGAATAAATAAATAATTTTTTTTTTTTCAACTGAAAGTACCCTTCCTCAATACCTCGCTCTTCACGCCAAAGTTTCTTTTTGTAATTTCAAATTCTCCTTACTCTAATTAAACGGCTCTAGTGTTTCAGGGAATGTTGTTAAATAATTGGAACAAAAAGTTAAAATTAGTGTAAAGAGTGAGGTAATGAGGAGGAGAATCCCCCTTATATACGATAATTTCTGTTCGTTTAAAATTTTTGTGTTGCTCCTTACTTTTAGTTGAAAAAATTAATTTTTTACTTACTTTCTGATCGTTTTTCAAATAATGCCGGGAAATCCACCTATTCTCTCCGTGAAAAAATCACCCTTCTTAGGGAGTTCCTCCTTGGAAAGTTCCTCCCTTGTAAGATGCCCCTTCCCCCAGAAAATTTTATCCTTGCTGAAAATCCCCCCAAGAAAAATTATTCCGGACAGTTCCGCATGGGAAATTCTTTTGATCCTACTTTCGTTTGAAAAAAAGACTTGCTTTTCTTTTAATTTCCAATCATTCTTCAAATCATGTCAGAAATCCTCCCTCCCTGAAAACATTTCCTGGAAATTTTCTCCTTCCATGCAGAGCCTCAATGGAAATTCTCTCCAGTGTCAAATACCCCCATGAAGAACATCTTCCGTGGTCCCCCCCCCTCTCGGAAAAAATCCCATAGACAATTTCAACTCATTTGAAAACTGAGTTGTCAAAGAGAAAGTGAGTCAAATAAAAGAATTTCGTATACGAATTTGGGCAAATTCCCCTGTGTATAGTTGCCCTTGTAAATTTCACCCCCGGAAATTTCCTTTCCCGCGAAAAAATCTCCTCTTGGAAAATCCCCCCTGCAGAAAATTCCCCCCACAGAAAATTCACCCTCCTCAAAAATTTTCTATTTACTTCCCAATAGCAAATAATATATGTAAACACTAGACAATTTTCATAACTTTACAACCCTTTCCCCAGGGACTTGCAGGGCCGTTTCAACCTCAGAGGTATAATTACTTGACCTCTAAACTATGCTGATCAAAAGAGCTATCTCAAAATTTTGATCGTATGACTCTGGAAAAAAAGGGCGTGGGAGGGGGTGGGGAATCTAGTTGCCCTTCAATCGGTTTGTTCACAAACTGTGAACTAGAAGTGTAATTTTCGTTTGAGCAAGCCCTCTTCTGATTTTATATTACCATTGGTTCGAAACGATCACCCTAACAAAAAAAAAAAAAAAAAAAAAAAAAAAAAAAAAAAAAATATACACGCAAATATACACGCATCTGTAAATTTCTCCTTCTGGCAAAAATTTCAAATTTTTGCCGATGGATGCTAGAAACCCTTATAGTAAGGATCTCTGATGCATGGACATTAATTTTATGACAGCTCCGTATAGGTATTTCTGAGACCCGTATTACAAGACTTCCACAACTTTAGTCGGATAAGAGTTTCTTATAAATAAAGACTTCTTACTGAAAATCTGGAAAGCCGTGACAAATGCAGCTGCTGACAGAAGCTTGCCTTGCATTGATTACTGAAACTTCGTCACGTTATACCCACAAACTGGCTTGATTCTGTAAAGATGCAATCGCACGGATTGTCATGGTACTTGCATCTGTTGATACGGAAACCAGTAAGGCAAAATCCATGTCTGTTGCTATTTTACTCTTAATTTGGAGAAAATCTTCAGGGGTAATACATTTCTTGAAACGTAGATAGAGGTATGTGGCAATCGTAACGAGGGTGATCTGAACAAGGCCTATAAGCCTAGGAGGTATTTTATCTAGCCAAGCCTTTCAGAGGTTATAAGCAACATTTGAAAGTCCACCCTCACTAAACGTAGTTTGAATTATGCCAACTTATAGAAGCAGCTATGCATGCTGTGTATCAGCATGTATGAGTCAATAATACATTATTCTTCTTTTTGGGAATTTCAAAAAATTTTTTATGTTGGATCTTTCCTGCTGGATGTTCACCGGTAGACACCAGAAAAAGCCAAAATAATATCGTTTTCGATATCGATATTGAACTTTCGAATTTCGATATCAATATTTGGTGCGACTTATCCACATATTGACATCGATATCCAATATCGCCCAACACTAATCTCAAATATTATCTCAACAGTATCTCAAACAGTAAGATGTGCTAAAAATGTGGTTCAATCCTGCTTTATGGGGCTATAATGAAATAAAGATTGAGATGGCGCCGTCACGTTCTGCGGATGAAGAATGACATATTGCCAAAGATAGTCCTTGTTGGCCAACCGTCTAGGACCAAACCAAAAGCAGGTTGTCCGCGAATGGGACGGAAGGATGTCGTAAGGAATAATCTAAGAGAAATGGAGATCCTTGGGAGGGTGTAAAGAGGGAGGCTTTGAATAGACTGGGATAGAAGAGGAGCGCGCGTAGTTGTGCTGGTCTCAGGTGGGTTGATACTGCAGTGATTTGTTAGTACTAGTAGTAATAGCAGACATAACAAGTGACATTTTTATATCGTGGATTTGAAGAAAGCTTTGCGAATTTATACTGCGTGTCTTTCTAATTTGGATTATAACTGTGTAGCATACTGTATAACATTACTAACATTCGGTATATTTCACCCCTTGGTGGTAAGACAATGAGGGTATGCCGCCATGTGAAAGAAAAAATAAACATTTCAGTATTCAGCTAAACCGCTCTCTATGGCTGTTCAACTATTGATATAACTTCTTTTTAAGAAGAAAGTTGTATCTGAAGTTGGAAAGCATAAGTTTTTTTCCTGTGTTGTAGTACTTGGCACGAATAAGTTTGCTATTCATCATGATACATTGGGGCCGTCACCGCCATAGACCGTCTTGTCCCGACATCCCAACAATACCCAACTTTGTACAAATGTTGCAAAACACTGTTAGGAGCTTGGTTCAGGTACTGAAGCAACACCACTGAGGAAAGAGTATTTTCCCTGATGTCGGCCCAGCTAACCGATGAAAGAAATCGACTGTTGTCAGGGACTGTGGAAGAGTAGAATCGACTTTATAGGGTTAGTTTAACTACAATTTAACTTATATGGAGTTTAATAAACACGCAAAAGGGAGTAAAGACTTTCTGAAAAATGTGGAGTCTTTGAAACATATGGTGCACCAACTATTTCTGCCACAGCAACTTCAGTGCAATCGTGTTTTAAAATAAAATTAATTATACTAAAAAAATTGTTCATCTTATTTTCTACACCCTATTGCTGTGTGGCCTGACTAAAGGCAAAGTTTTTTGTACATAGTTTCTCCTTTATCATCTAACTTGGAAAAATAAGAAATTGCTGATACTTTTAGGAACTAATATTATCATCTTTAGATTATTCAACTTAGTTTCAATAGTTTTTTATCCTGTTTATTTTTATCAATACTTTCTTCCTTTTAACCAGTTCCTTCAAATATATAGAAAGTTCAATTCGTATCATCAATTATAATTTATATATTCGACAGTCCAAAAAATTGCTTGAACGAATTAGACGGATTGCTTCAACAGTTACCAACGTTAATTTTAAATGTTTTTGTTAGGCAACAATTTTCCAAAAGTTTCAATAAAATAGAGGCGCCCGACTAATCCCCCCGGACAATTCTTCTTATTGACAATCCCCCTCGCGGACAATCTTTCCGTGGAAAATTTCCCAGGGCAGTTCCCCCCCCCCTAAATCTCTCGAGCACAATTCCCCGGGATAGTCCCTCCCCCAAAATTATCTCCGCATGTAAAATTGAGCAGCCAACGGGAAGGTAAGACAAATAGAAAGAGTGAAGAAAAGAAGTAATTCTGGGATATCTTGCCAATATTCCAAAATACAGGTAAAATACGTGGTGTAGAATATCCTATAGAATTTATTCTTATATTTCTGTTTAAAAAAATAGGTATTTTTGAAGCTGGAGGTTGAGTTATCGTAGCAGGGTAAGATAAATGTTTAAAAATAGATAATTTGCTTGCTTATTTGAAATAAGGAGTTCTGTCAATTCTAGATTTGCTGGGTTCTGACTTGGATTTTGACTCCATGTTATTTAGATAAAATTAAAAACAGAAAAATGCCCCTTTATAGCTACTTCGGACGGGAAAACCTTCTTATGTACATCTATTGGGCACGCCTATGGGAAGTAATTACTCGTACCTCTTAGGTCTAGCCTGCGTCTAAATGCAATTCGATCATTGGGCAACCCTTCTATAGTTGCCACTAATTTCATGTTTCAAAATCATTTTCTGCAACCTTTATCTTACCCTTCTATAATAATTCCACTCCAAAAAACATAGAAAGAATAATTAAAAGAAATAAAAAAAGTAAACATAAATTACTAAAGGATATTCTACACCATATACGTATGTTACCTATATTTTGGAATGCAAGTAGAATATTCCAAAATCCCTCCTTTTCTTCATTCTATTTATTTGTTATACTTTCCCTTTGGCAACTCATTTCTGCATTTGGGAGAATTTTCGGGGAGGCATTGCCCTCAGCGAAATTTCTGTGGGAAAATTATACATGGGAAGATTCTCCATGGGGAAAATAGCCCTGGGAAATTTTCTGCGGGGTGGGGGAGAGAGGAATTGTCCAGGGGAGAGGTCGGAGAAAATTTTCGGAGGAAAGTTTCCAGGGAAGGGGGAGGGATTCAGCCTAGAGCTATAATAGAATCAAAAGAAAACATTTTGACACGGAGGTGGGTTTTAAAATAGTAAAATTAAACTGAAAGCCATAAATGTAGTTATTTCTAAGAAATGTTTTTTCTCTTTTCTGCAGTCTCTTTGCTGCATGCCATTCAAGCTAAGAGTGTCTGAGGGGGGACAAATAGCCACATTCGTATTTATGATAGCCAATATTTGCAAACCCAGAATAACTTTGTGATATTGACCTGTTGCTGTGTTATTGTCATGGCATATAAACACTCAGCGTTCAAAATATAATCGTTATTAGACACGCACACAGACAGGGAGAAAGCGAGAGAGGGATAAAAACAGATTATGAAATTGTGGAATTTGTTAATAAAACCTAAACGAAACATCAATGAAATGTAAGAAGTAAATGATAGAGACGGATGTGTTAAAACAAAATAACAAGTGTTGTTTAAGAAAGAGTATGATGTAATGGAAGAACGTCCATGATCTGTTATCGGCCATATTAATTTATTAGTTGCAGTCAGAGTAGTAGAAAAACAACAGTCATAATAAATCTTTCATAACTGCTAATGGTTAAAAAATGAGCCACATACCCTTCGTGTACTAATTGAGTTTATACAATCCTTTCACCACTTAGTCATCGCCATATGGTCAACAACCAAAAGTACAGACAAAGTGCAACTTGTGAAATTAAATTGCTAGCTCATATAACAAGTTTCATAGAAATTAATTTACTTGATTATGTGCCAGTGTCGTATCGATGAACAGACTGGTGATAAATTGTATCCTTTTTCGTTTTCCAAAATATAAGGTTGGTGTAATAAATCATAACTTGAGCGATATTTCTAAGTGAAAAATTTTGAAGGATTTATAGTTGGTTCATGTCTCATCAGATACAATAAATATTTTTAAAAGTATCAAATAGACTTTGTAAGAAGTAAAGAAGAAACTGGGGTAGATACTTAAGATAGTTTAAAACTTATGGTGGTAAAGGATATTTCCTAGAAGGTAAAGTGCCTGTCTAAGGGCTTAGATCCTAATGACTAAGAATAATTATTATATTATTATATATATTATAATATTATATTATTATATGACTAATAAACCTCAAAAGTTTAAATACTTGGGTATTACACCGAGATAGACCCAGGAATTTCTTCTAAGCAGTAGCGTAGACACTATTCCATTAACATAGATCTCAAACTTATGTTTGTTGATTTTGTTATGGTCAATAAGCAGGAAATGCTCCATGTAGTTTTATTGTTTACTTATTATTGTAAAATAAATCGCAAATATATCGTTTGGGAGGGGCTGTTCCAAATTGTTTAATTTGATTCAAAATGGTGTTTTTGGATGATGCAAGTCGTCTGTTTTCAAAGCTATCTTAATATCCGTTCCATTCCAGGAAGTGTTTGCACATCTTACCCTCAAATAGCTTAGCAGCTAATGAAGTTTTGATACCAAATGTTGGACTGAAGTCGTCATTGTGGCTTTAACAGCAGGAGTGAACCTGTTAAACAAATTGTAAACTATTTAATTGCTATTTTTCCTCTATGATTCTTGTGTAAGTTCAATAGTTTTTTGTTGCTTGTGCTCATATTCTAATACAAATTAATTTAAAAAACAAAGTTTTTCCGAGGGAAGTAAAGAGCGAAGTTGAAACTTAGAACGGACAAAAATTATTACTTCACAGCCTATTTAATATATATTAATAAAACTAGCACAAATAAACCAACTAATTATGTTTTCCTATGCGTTTTGGATTATGCAAAACTAGCGTTTTACCAAAAACACAAAATTCAAGCATAAAAAACAGGATCATTGATTTAAGAGTCAAAAGTGAGCATGAAGCCTGGCAACACCAAACAAATCTATAAAGCTTTTCTTAGTCTTGCACCAGTTGTGACATCAGTAACTTTCAGTATACAATTAAATTATCTTAAAACATAAGCGTAAAAACTAAATATTTTTTAATAACCGCGAAGTAATTGAACAGCATACATAAATATTGGATTAATTTATCATGCAGGATTTTTCTCTCACTAGCTATAATACCAATAGTGGATAATATACACTCTTAAATTGGAAGAAATATGCTTTAGTATCACTTGAAATAAAGACCAAATAAGACATAATATGAACTCTGGAAATCCGATTATTTCTCTCTATACAAGAGTGAATTTCAAGCTATGATACAAATGATAAAGCTAGACTATAGAATACTATCAAGATGGCCTTACTTCGAACTTGTGTACACACTAATTATGACATGTCCTTTTCAGAACCAAAACGAGAGCCAGTCATTGAACTGAGTCATTTTGCAGAAGTGATACCAAATTAAACGTAAGAAATAAAGCAAAATCCTAAAACGGATTGCTGCTTTATCTTAAAAGGGATTGATCCTAAAGGGGATTGATAATATTTTGATTCTATAAAAAGTGTCCTTAATTGGTTTGCTTTTACTATTCCGAAATTCCTGTATTGTTATTTGTTTTCAGTAAAGCGCTGGTTTTGCATAATATTAAAATTATAGGGAAACATAATTAGTTGGTTTATTTGTACTAGTTTTATAGATATATATTAAATAGTTTGCGAAGTAATAATTGTTGTCCGTTTTAGGTTTCAACTTCGCTTACTTCCCTCGGAAAAACTTTCTTTTTTTAAATTAATCTTTGTTCGTTTTTTATTAAAATTTAATGTTGAAACAACGCTGCCATGACCTTTTTTATTTATATAGAATAATTTATGTTCGTTTTAAGTTTTAATGTCACTTCTTAATTTCAGTCGAAAACTTATTTTTAATATAATTTCTAATTATCACCGATCTAGGGGAGATCAGGCACCTCTAGAAAATACTGCGAACAACCTTGACAGCTAAGAAAAACTTTCAGTCTATAACATAAAATTTATTATCCATACTTTACAAAACAATACATGTTTTTTAGGAACGTTTGTTTTTCGATGAGTATGTAACAAAAGAAAGCTGTTTAGGGGCTCATTTAAAAGCTTATATTTATACTTAATCGCTTTTTATAAGTTTGACTTGATAGCACATTCCCACAAGATGCACTTTCGGTTGTTTCCCCAACTTTTTTAAATGAAACAAGTGCCTTTTCCAAGGAAATGACCAAAAACGGTGACTTTTTTAAAACCTAGGCAAGAGCAAAAACTAAGGGGGCAAGGACGTCTATTCTCCTCAATCACCGCCGTTAGAAGTAGCCCACAGGCTTCATCGAAGAGTGAAGTTTGAAGGTTCAATTCAAAACTGTTGATCAATCAAGCTTAATTTTTGGTAGATTTTAGTTGAAAAGTTTTTAGTTTTAGTTAATTTGTTTTCGCAATAATCTTTAACTATTAATATGACTAGGCATTTATGAAACTCACTAAGAGGGTCTGGAGGGGGAGTATATGTGAGGGGATCTTATAAACATCCAGTTGAGGGCTTTGTACCATAATTATTGCAATGGTACCGTTTTATGCTTCCAAACTCTTCCACTTAAGAAGTGGTACCAAAAGTGCCGTTTTTAGTGCTATATGACCCTTTTGGATGGTAAAATTGATAAAAAGCACGTAGATATGAGTAATAAGTTTAAAATCTGCCATCCCGGGATATGCCTTGAAAAACGAGTGCATCACTTTTACAAAATACTGGATTATCTGAAAAGTAATCATAAGAAGGGACAAACCTTGATGGAAAAAAAAATCCAAGCTGGAATGGAGCGCATGACAATTTAATTTGAAGTCCAGCGCTGTAATAACAGAACCACGCCTCTAATAATGTAATTTGATATATTGATGTTTATAGGACTTTAATTGTGTAACTTACTAAGGGGGACTGGAGAAGGAAATTGCAGGAGGTGTTCTTGCAATCCTCCAGTTAAGGGTTTTGGACCATAGTTATTACAATGGTACCGTTTTATGCTTCAAGATTTTCCGCTTAAGAAGTGGCAACAAAAATGTTATTTTCAGCGCTATATCTCGCTTACATATGGTAAAATTGATAAAAAGCACATAGATATGAGCAAAAATTTTCACATGAGCCATTAAACATCACTCTAAAAATAACTAGTAGCCTACTAGCCCTAGCTTTTCCACTTGAGACATGGCACCAAAAGTGCCGTTTTTAGTGCTATTTGAAACTTGCAAATGGTGAAATTTATAGGAAGAACGTAAATATGAGCAATATTTTTTGTATGAGCTATGAAAAATCTATCTAAGATGTTCTAGTAGCCCGCCAGCCCCACCCTTCGAGAAACGGCATAAAAAGTGCCTTTTTTCGTGCCATATGGCGCTTGCACACGGCGAAATTTATATAAACCACGTACATATGAGAAATAACTTTTGAATGAGCTATTAAGCATCTTTCTATGATGTTCTAGTAACCCGCTTGGCCTGGAATAAATAAGAAAAAACGACCGTTTTAACATTTTTTAACTTTTAGTTACTATGGGTTGTGCTCTTTACTAGGTTGCAGCTAATGCATCAACCATGACACAGAGTTCATTGCAAATTCTCCCAAGAAACTAGTTAACATCACAATCTGTGAAATCTAATAGATGGTAGAATTTGTAAAAACCTAGTAAATATAAGCAATATCTTATAGTTGAGCCATTAAACATCTATCTACGATGGTGTGGTAGTAATGTTTCAGTAGCTTACTGACGAGCAGACGATTTATGAAACTTTTACTAAGGGGTCTGGGTGGGCAGTGTACGGGAGGGGTTCTTGTGAACCTCCAGTTAAGGGCTCTGGAACATAACTGTTACCAATGATACCTGTTTTGTATTTCAAAGCTTTTCCACTTAAGAAGTGGCACCATAAGTTTGGTTTTCAGTGCTATATCGCACTTACGAATGTAAAATTGATAAAAAAGGCACGTATATTAGAGCAATAGCTTTCAAATGAATCATTAAACATCACTTTTATAAGTTCTGCTAGCCCAATGGCCAGCTTTTCCACTTGAGACACGACATCAAAAGTGCCGTTTTTAGTGCCATTTGTAACTTGATTATGGTGGAATTTACATTAGAAACGTAAATATGGGCCATATCTTCTATATGAGCTATAAAAAACCTGTCTATTATATGCTGGTAGCCAGGTAGTGCCACCCCCTGAGAAATAGCACCAAGAGTGCCATTTTAGTCTCATATAGAACTTGCATATGGCGGAAATTATAAAAAGTGCTTAAACATGAGAAATAGCTTTTGAATGAGCCATTAAGCATCTCTATATGATGTTCTGGTAGCCCACTAGGCCTGTTGAAAAAACAGAAAGAAAGAAAAAAAAAACGGGAGACAAATCAGTGCTACCGATGCAAAAAAGTGATTTTCCTTGTTTTTCATGGAGGGGGACTGTAACTATCCTGTACAAGGTTTCGAACATGTTGATTCCAATGGTACACTTTTCATTTTGATCTGACGCTGTTTTCTAGGTGTTTGAGGTTTTTTTGAAATCACCATAAAATTCTTTTTACAATAAACTTTTTACTTTTAAGGCAAACCCAAACAATAATTGACAGTTCTAAGTCAGTGTTAGATGGGAATTTTTTTTCACGAGGTAGTTTTTTTCAAAGCGTGTTTTTTAACTTTTGGTTACTATGGGCTGTGGTTCGCTCTTTACTTGGTTGCAGCTACCGCTGCAGCCATGATACCTTGCCGGGACATGCTTTAAAAAATGAGCCTAGAAAATGATTGAAAAAAACAACAACGGATACCGATACCAATATTTCCGGTACGTTACATGCGATACCAATACGCCTGATACGATGCGCGCGATACCGATACGCCAGATACAAAATACAGCCCTTCCCCAGGGAAGGGCCATATAATCATCAAAATCATATATATTGAACCTTTGAACTATGAAAAAAACGGCTGTCTCAAAACTTTTATAGGACTATTTTTGGGGGAGGGGGTCTGTAGGGAGGGGGGCTATTTGCAGTCCAAGCTTTTCGGTCACGTAAAAAGGGCACTTACAAATTTAATTCACTTTTGAATGAGCTATTACACATCTCTCTATGGTGCTTTGGCCACCCTCTAGCCCTGCTAGAAAAAAAAGGGACACAGATCAGTGGTACCCATGCAAAAGTCATTTTCCTTGGTGTTCCAGCTGAGGGGACTGTAATTATCCTACAAAAGATTTTGGACCATGCTGATTCCAGTGTACACTTTTTATTTCGATCTCACGCCATTTTCAAGGGGTTTCAGGCTCTTTTTTGAAATCACCATAAATTTCTTTTCGCAATAAACATTTACTTCTAAGATTAACCGAAACAATATTTACCATTCCTGATTCAGTGTCAGATGACAATTTTTTCTGACTAGACAGTTTTTTGAAAACACATTTTCAACTTTTGATTACTATGGGCTGTGGTTCACTCTTTACTAGGTTGCAGCTGCCACTGCAACCATGATCTGACGAAAAATCTTAGTGAAGCTGTAATTTCTAAAAGCATACAGTAAAAATTGCTTCAACCGCTTAAAGGGAAACTAAAAGTATTGTTATAGTTGGTCCACTGGATTTTCCGTTGAAGCAGCTTCTTGATGTAAAAATAAAGGTTAGTAATACTATGCTCCAATTACTAATATGATGAACTGACAATAATGAAATTCGTTAAAGTAGCCTCAGGGGAAAAAGGAACTCTTTGAATCTATATGGAGAAATTCTGATTTCTGATGACCCTAAATTTCCGTTATTTCAGTTTCGACATTTCAAGTATTTATCCAAATTTACTGAGGATAATAAAGAAACTTAAGCAGATACATTTTTCTTTGTTTTTTTCTTAGTAGGCACGCATCATTCGGCTTTTATAGCTTTCTTTAAAGCTCGTAAACACGCGTTTCGTGGCGACGTTCATCCATCTTGAAGTTGTCTTGTTTATTTTGATCATTATAGATAATATAGGAATGTTTTCCAACATAACCTTAAGAATCAGGGTGGTGAATGTAGTCTACACGTCTCACGGTAATGTAACAAAGTAAACGCCCGGTGTCGCTACTATTGACCAGTGTTCTTGCGCACTGTGAAGATTTTAGAAACTGTACCAAACGTACAGACGTTTTTCGCAGACGTTTTTTCGCAAACGTTTTTCGCAGATATACCAATTTTCACTATAAGTTTAGCCATTCCTCTGGTATTACCGACCATGAATAAACAGGCATATTTATATGAAAGGTGAAAATAAAATACTTTTCAATTACTTTATAGTTATCTATAATTACTTTTCAATTACTTCCTTTATCTTCAATTACTTTATAGTTTTTAATAGGTCTCAGGTTTCAGATAGAATGAAAATATGGCTTTTGTAGATTAGCTAATGTCTACGATAGGTTGCGTCCCCACCTCCCACCCATGACGAAAAATAAACCAATAAACCACCAGAATCTATAACAAAAACTCGATTGCTCCTATGGTCAGATATGTCCACTTTCTCCATCTTATATTAACATTGAATGTTCAGGGGTAGAATGCTCACATGCAACACGGGCGGTTATCGTTTGATTCCGAGTCATGTATATTTTGAAATTTAATATAAAAAAAACAATTATTTTAACTGAAAGTAAGGAGGAGCAACATTAAAACTTAAAACGAACAGAAATGATTACGTATATGAGGTGGCCGCCCTCGTCAATACCTCGCTCTTTACGCTAAAGTTCGAATTTTGTCCCGATTCTTTAACAATGACTCCTGAATCACCGAGGTCGTTTAATTAGAATAAATAGCTCTTTTAAAAGTAGTAAAAAGAAGTTTAGCGTAAAGATCGAGGTAGTGACGAGGGGGTGACCCCCCTCGTATACGTAATAATTTCTGTTCGTTTTAAGTTTTATTGTTGCTCCTTACTTTCAGTTAAAAAATATATTTTTCTTATTTAATTTCTGATCGTTTCTTTAATAATGCTAGGAAATTCGGCTCCCCCTCCATGAAAAATTCCTCCTAGGAAAGATCCTCCCACATTACCCCCCACCAGACAAATTACCCCTGAAAACTTCTATATACTTCCCAACAGGCACGTAAGCAGGAATTTGTTTCGGGGAGGGAGGCCCAATTTATTTCGGGGGGAGGGGCCAAATCCTTCAAACCCATTATTCTGTGAGAAAAAATCAGAGAATTATGGGAAAATAAAAAAATCGTGAGATTTCGGGGGGGGGGGCGGGCCCGGAGGCCCCCCTGCGTACGTCCCTGCTTC
Organism: Artemia sp. Qi Xiang Cuo; assembly: GCF_049724085.1. Classification (NCBI taxonomy): domain Eukaryota; kingdom Metazoa; phylum Arthropoda; class Branchiopoda; order Anostraca; family Artemiidae; genus Artemia; species Artemia sp. Qi Xiang Cuo. Next base: position 35,832,841 of record NC_142803.1, on the reverse strand, counting down.
CCAATAACCAATACTATATGTAAACATTGGGCAAAGTTCATAACTTGTAGACTCTCCCCCGGGGACTGTAGGGGGTTAAGACATCCTCAAAAACATAGCTAATGTCATTTTTGACCATGCTGAACAAAATTACTATTTCAAATTTTGATCGGCTGACATTGGGGAAAAATTAGCGTGGGAGGGGGATCTAATATTTTTGGTCAGTTAAAAATGCCACTAGAACTTTTGATTTCCGATCAAATTTGCCCTTTCCCGATCTTCTATGATCACTGGTTCGATATGATCACCCTGGAAAAAAAAAAACAAACAACAAATAAACACGCATCCGTGATTTTTCTCATCCGTTGATCATTTTTGTACATAGAAACTTGAAACCTCTGCATTAGGGTTCTCTGGTATGCTGAATCTGATGGAGTGATTTTCATTAAGATCACTTGATGTTTTTAGTATCTCCCCCCGCGCAAATTTTCTCAGGCTCTTAACTTTTGATGGGTACCATTAAATTTGATGAATTTTACATATTTTAAATAAGTGTCAAAATTCAACTCTTTTGATGTATCTATTGTTATCGTGGCTCTGGTTCTTAGAGTTTCGGTTTAGTATTGAGCCACATCGCTCCTTACTTACAGTTCGTTACCACAAACTGTCTGATACAGTTTACCACGAACTATTTGATTGTTTCAAAGATTGAAATAATTATCATAAAGACAAAAATTTGCTTTAATAAAATTAGCATGGAAGGGGGAGGCTAATGAGCCAAATATGGCCCTAGACTATGTGAAAAGGTTTTTTTTTTTTTTTTTAATTGACTTTTGTTGACATTGTGAGCCAACAGTTGATGAGATATCACTCGAAAAATAATAGCGTATGCCATATCCGCGATTCCTGTTTATTCAAAAATTAAAGCATCCAAATGTGGACTGAATCCCTCGGTGATTCACTGTCTTCGAGATATGTACTCTCGATTATGTATTCGCCTGAAACTATCTCAAGAGAAAAATATGCCCCCCTGTTCAACATAGGAAACTCATTCCTGTCTTGATTAAATAAAAAAAACAAGTTCTCTCAACTGAAAGTAAGGAGCACCACTGAAACTTAAAACGAACAGAAATTATTGCGTATATGAGTGAGATCGCCTTCTCCTGAATACTTCACTCTTTACGCTAAAGTTTGATTTTTGTTAATTAAAATAATAAGCTCTTTTAAAAGTTCTAAAAGAAACCTTAGCGTAAAGAGCAAGGTATTGAGGTGAGAACGACCCTCCTCACGTACATAATACTTTTTGTTTGTTAGAAGTTTTTAATATTGCTCCTTACTTTCATTTAAAAAAAACTTGCTGTTTTTATTTAATTTCTGATCGTCTTTTTTAGTGTTGCTGGAAAATTTACTCCCCCTTCATGGAAAATCCCCTTCCCCCACGAAAAATTCCTCCGTGGGTAGAACCTCCGACTTGACCCCCCTCCACCTCCACCAGAAATTCCCCCCTGGAAAATGTCTGTAGTTGTCAATAACCAATACTATATGCGAACAATGGACAAAGTTCATAGCTCACAGCCTTTCCCCATGGGAATTTGAGGGTAAAGTCATCCTCAAAGACATAGTAATTAGATTTTTCGACTATGCTGAAAAAAAAGACTTTCTCTAAATATCGATTGGGCGACTTTGGGGAAAAATCATTGTGGGAGGGGGGCTAGCTGTCCTCCAAAATTTTTGTCACTTCAAATGGGTTCCAGAACTTTTGATTTCCGATCAAATGGGCCCTATCCCGATCTTTTACGATCACTGGTTCGATAGGATCACCCCTGGAAAAAAAAACAACAACAACAAAACAAATAAACACACATCCGTGATCTTCTTTGGGCAAAAAAATGCAAGATTCCACATTTTTGTACATAGGAGCGTTAAACCTTTACGGTAGGGTTCCCTGGTATGCTGAATCTGATGGTGTCGTTTCATTGAGATTACTTAATGTTTTGGGGGTGTTTCCCCCCTTTTTCAAAAACTGGGCAAACTTTACATATTTTGAATACGCATCAAAATTCGATTGTTTTGATGTATATATTGTATCAATACTCTTTTTCTTAGAGTTTCGGTTACTATTGAGCCGCATCGCTCCTTACTTACAGTTCGTTACCGCTAACTGTTTGAAAGGTGCACGTCAAGGAGCAATTTATTCTTCTAATCTTTTCGATAATTAGGTATCTTCATTGAATCTGTCTATAGTTTGTTATGCTGATGGGGTTTTAAATCTCAGTCATACCCCCCAAAGAATGAATGAGATCTTTGTCACACTTCCAACAGGCGTATCTTAAATTTGGCCTTCGTTTAATGCTGATAAGTAAGAAATATTGCTTTTTAATTTGAAAGGTAAACCGCCGTCCTTTATAGCACTTGGCTATGCCACTGTTAAAGCCGTTGACCACCTCGTTATTCTCCCTTATCTCCTTTATCCGTTTATCTTATCCACCTCGTGTCGGGACCATATTTGGTGCAATAATATTTAAATTTGATTCTAATTCATGTTTTATTTCTATAGTTAGTTGTTGCTATGACAAGAGTTAGTTCCTTGTGCATGTGTTTTTGTTCTGTTTGTTTGCTTTTTTTTCTTCTTTTCTTTTTCCTCTGCTCCGTCTTATCAGATCACCCTAAAAGTTTTGGCACTATTAGCTCCTGTGGGACTTCGAGTCTATTCACGGTGATGTAGTAAGTTAATTAAAGCCATTGTATTCACCCAGAATCAAACTGTAAGTGAGGAACGACCCGGCTCAATGGTAACCGAAACTCTAGAAAACGGGATTTTGATATCAAGAGATACATTAAAAGAATCAGATTTTATTGCTGATTTCAAATATATAAGTTTCATCAAGTTTCGTCCTACCCATCAAAAGTTGCGCGCCTGAGAAAATTTGGTTGATTTTCGAAAAAGGGGGAAAGACCCCCTAAAAGCTATAGAGCCTTAATGAAACCACACCATCATATTCAGCGTATCAGAGAACCCTACTGTAGAGGTTTCAAGCTCCTATCTACAAAAATGTGGAATTTTCCATTTTTCGCCAGAAGAAAGATCACTGATGCGTGTTTATTTGTTGTTGTTTTTTTTCCAGGGGTGATTGTATCGACCCAGGGGTCCTAGAATAGCGTAAGAGGGCTCATTGGAACGGAAATTAAAAGTTCTAGTTCCCTTTTTAAGTGACCAAAAAAATGGAGGGCAACTAGGCCCCCTCCCACGTTCATTTTTTCCTAAAATCACCAGATCAAAATTTTGAGATAGCCATTTTGTTCAACATGGTCGAAAATATGATAACTATGTCTTTTAGGATGACTTAATCCCCCGAAGCCCCCTGGGAGAGGGCTGAAAGTTATGAACTTTACCCAATGTTAACATATAGTATTGGTTATTGGGAAGTATACAGACGTTTTCAGGGGATTTTTCCGGTACGGGGGGGGGAAGGATGGGTCAGGGGTTATGTGGGAGGATCTTTCCCTGAAGGAAGTTTTCATGGGGGAAGGGACATGGCTATGAAGGGGACGCCGGATTTCCCAGCATTATTTAAAAAAAAGTCGGAAATTAAATAAAAAAACAAGTTTTTCAACTGAAAGTAAGGAACAACATCAAAACTTAAAACGAACAGAAAATATTACTTATGTGATTGGGTTTACCCCCTAGTCAATACCGCGCTCTTTAAGCCAAAGATTTTTTAGTACTTTCATAAGAGCTATTTATTCTAATTAAAGGCCTTTGTGATTAAGGGGTGATTTTTAAAGAATTGGAACAATATTCGAAATTTAGCTTAAAGAGCAAGGTATTGACTAGGGGGCGAACCCCCTAATATACGTATTAAAAATATATGAATATAGAAGTTCGTTATGTAAGTTAAGTCGTAAGTTACGTATATTTATTACTAATAAAAACGTTCGTAACTTTCGAGAAAGCCATTTAACCAAATAAAAGTAAAATTAATATTCAAATTTTGTTTTAATTATTCATGTACGGTGAGCCAAAATCAAAACCTCCATTAATTCAAAACGTTCAAAAATTAAATAAAAAAAAAGTTTTTTTTCTAACTGAAAGTAAAGAACGACGTTGAAACTTAAAACGAACAGAAATTATTCCATATATGAAAGGGGCTGTCCTCTCCTCAACGACTTTCTCACAACTCTATTTTTTTAAAAATAAAAAATTTCAGCGTAAAGAGTGAGGCATTGAGGAGGGGACAGCCCCTTTCATATACGGAATAATTTCTGTTCGTTTTAAGTTTTAACGTCGTTCCTTACTTTCAGCTAAAAAAAACCTGTTTTTTTTATTTATATCTCAGAAGTGACCGATGACATTGAGGTAAAACTTTAAGGGGGTGTTTAGGGATGGCAATGGGACGTCTTGGAAGCTTTAAACTTATATCAGTAAGCTATTGGATCAAAAGGACTAATATGAACAGAAAAACTTGAAAAATTGGTTTTGCAAAAAATGGCCCAATTTTCCTGATCAGCAAGGACTCGTTATGCTTTTTTTTCACCCCAACTACTTGATTTAGAGTGGTTTTGATTATTTTAGACGTGAAGGACTACAAGATTTGGGACACGCAAAACTGGCCTTTTATTTTCTCTCTAATCAGCATGGAAATAACATTCGTTTCTTGGCCAAGTGGATCCCAATGAATTCTGGCAGCATCAGTTTGTGATGGTCGAAAATGAGTCAAATTAGTTTTGTCTCTGATAGGTCTTTACTTTTGTGGCATGTAGACAGGGCCAGGTAGACCTTAATGGCAACAAAAAAGTTTTAAGAGTGGTTATATCTACATGCAGCACCTGAGACTGTACCATTAAATCAATAGCAAGAAATAAAGCGACTTCAACGAAGCCAACAGCTATGGAGATAAATTGTATTGATTTGTGATACCAATATGTTTGATTCCATTTGGTTAGTAATTTACAAGGTATGGATATTCGGCCAAATTACCTCAGTTGATTTTACCCTTTCATAAAACCAAGGCCATACCCAGGATTTTTTTTCGGAGGGGGTTTTACTCAATTTTTTTTTTGGGGGGGGGGGGGGGTACAAAAAAACCTCAAAAAACGCTTACAAAATTTGTTCGTGTCTATTTATTACGTTTTTACGAGTCAGACAAACATTTCGGGGGGGGGTGTACGCTGTTCTGCTTCGAAATTTCAGGCCATGCTGCCACCTCAATCGAAACTTTCTGACCCACGAAACCTCAGTTTAGACAAATAATTACGGAAGTGAATCTGGTTGTGTTGATTTGTGGCGCACTATTTTTATTCAATTTTATTTCTACTATAAGACAACAAAATAGAAATCCTTTTAATAAATGTCCTTGACGTTCATTTCTTTAACCAAAACAAACAGTTACAACAAAATAATAAAAAACACTTCTAGCGAAATTTAAGTTAGGATTCGCTTATATTCAAGAGTGTATATAGGATGGGGATCGGGATAGCTTCAGCAGAAGCTGGAAATAGCTTCAGCAGAGGATGAGGATCGGGATAGCTGAATTATAATAAAACATTTTACCCTTAAGCTGAAAAACTGAAAAAAAAGACTTTACAAATATTCCTAATATTAACCAGTAACAAAACGACAGCAATAAAAAACAAACAGAAATTTTATTTTTCGTTGAAAAGTAAAGAGCTATATCAAAACCTAAGACGAGTATAAGTTAAGTCAAATAATAGTTCAAACTTAAAACGATCAGAAATTATTATCACGAATGAATAAACAATGAAATCTTATAAGTCAATCTTATAACGAACAGAAATTGGCACAAGCAGAAGAAGGGCTACCGCCCCCAAGACCTTCTCAGGGCTGTCGTTTGCTCTTTACTGAAAGCAATTTAAGTTTTTAGCATTTCCTCTTTTGTAATTATAAGACTGAAAAGTGAGAAACTACTAAAAATCTGAGATATTAGTCTTTTGAGATATTACAAGTATAAAAAATAGTATAATTTTATTAGTTCTTTCCATTATATTGATTTTCTTTTTTTTTGTTGTTGTTCGTGTTTTGATAAATAAATATCACACTGTTAAAAACACATATCGCCTTCAGTAAAATATAAATAACACTCAAGGCGCTTAGAGAGGGAGGGAAGAGGGCGCAAGCATCATTCTTGCTTGTAAACCTTGATTAGCCTTGACGTATATTCTTGTTTTACAGATGTTTTTTTTTTTTATAAAAAACACACTCTTCGAAGTACAAAATGTTTTCAGTAAAGTGCAAATGACACTCTGGCCTTTAGAAGCTTTGGGCGTAGTATACCTACTTCTCTTTGTGATAATTTCTGTTCGATATAAGTTCAACTTGATTTATTCATTTAAATTTCTCTTGATTTTAGGATTAATTTATTCATTATAGCATTATTTGTTTAACTTATGATCCTGTTGGGTTTTATTTATTCATTGACAATAATTTCTGTTCGTTTTAAGTTTCAATTATTTTATGAGGTTATTTCTGCCCGTCTTAGGATTTAATTTATCTCTTTAATTTTATTTGGATAACTTCTTTTTGGGAAACGGTTTTTGGATCTAATTGCTGTCAAAAAGATTTAAGCTTATTGCCATATTTTTTTTCGCTCTAGACTAATAAATCCTTAAGTGTGGTTGTGCAAAATATAAAGGTTTTCTACAAGCAAGTGTACAGGAGTTTTTTTTTAAGTTTCCTCGGATTCATCCTATTACCCAAGTCGAGTAAAATTTGACAGCTATTTGTAAATAGCTGTCAAATTTTTACTGACTTCATCCAGGTTTCCTGTTTAGCAGAATTCGGAAGCCTGAGAATAAGCGTATCCTTTTTTGGGGGGTACTTCGAATTTTTTCCTTCTTCCCTACTTGGCAACGTTTACACGCTGATTGCTTCACGTTGCAGTTGTTCTTTTTTTGCATTTGTTTTCGTGTATTTATATGTTTATGTGGTTCCTGCTGAAATAAAAGACTCATTCATTCATTGCTGATATTATTTCATTAAACAACTTGCAATTTATCATACGAAGCTATTCATTATGCTAATATAGTTTTATTTTATGAATCTTAAATATATCTCTTGTCATCACTCGGACGCTTCAGGTATTAGCATTAAGATTACGGATAAAGGTTCCGTGATGTTAAAAATGCTAGTAAGAAGTTCAAAACTAACAATTCTAGAAATAGTTTCTTAGCATCTTGTGACTCATGGTTCGTCTACACATAGCGGAAATTCATGCGGATTTAGCAATCCGTGTGGAAATTCCGTCCGTGCTAGAAAAAATCTCTAGCTTTCCGCAACGTTTTGGTCAAATCAGGACGGAATCTTGGCAAGGTTTTTAAATGAATACAACCACGAGTATGGATTATCAAAAACTTTGGTTCAAGGCTACCCCAGCTTGTATGATCCTGCGCACCCAGGCTATAAGAAAACTAAGAAAAAACGGTGTCATTTGGCTCTGCTCAACAGCTTTCAGAAGAGGGTAAGAACATAATATCCTTCTTGATGCTTTGATGATAGCCACAGGCAGGGCCGTATCCAGGATTTTTGTTCAGGGGGGTTTTACTAATTTTTACTTTTTTTTGGGGGGGGGGTTACTAATTTTTTACTCAGTTTTCGACTAATTTTACTGATTTTTACCAAGGTTTTACTAATTTTCGACTTATTTTCGAGTCTGTCAAAAATTTCGGGTGGGGGTTCAAACCGGGTAACCCTCCCCCTGGATACGGCCTTGGCCACAGGGGATATCCACCATATGGCTACCAATAAGTCCTTTCACCCCTTTGACTCTAGGTCAAACTGTTGCAAAAATTTGAAATCTTTGCCTTAAAACGTAGCGTTATCTTAGCCATAGTTCGAACAGAAACGGACGGATTTCCGCATGGATTTCCGTAATGTGTAAACGAGCCATCAGTAATATTGGATTAAGCGGTTGCACTAGATAAGAGGAAACAACGCATCAGCTTTGATATTGTTTTGCATTCTACATTTTAAGCAGAATCAAGCAGTTCGTGGTAACTAACTATAAGTAAGAAGCAACTCGGCCCAATAGTAACCGAAACTCTTAAGAACGGAACTCTGATAATAACTGATACATTAAAAGAATTAGTTTAATGTTACCCATCAAATACTACGAGCCTGAGAAAAATTTTCCTGACTTTCGAAAAAAGGTTGAAGCACCCCCAACAAGTCAAGCGATTTTAATAAAAATCACATCATTAGATTCAGCATATCAGAGAACCATACTATAGAGGTTTCAAGCTCCTATCTACAAAAATTAAGAATTTTTTTTTGCCAGAAGAAAGATCATAAACGTGTGTTGAATTTTTTTTGTCTTAATTTTTGGGGGGATCATATCAAACCAATGGTCGTCTAAGATTGGAAGAGGGGTCATTCAGACGGAAATAAAAAGCGTTAGTGCCTTTTTTAAGCGATCAAAAAAATTGGAGGGTAACTAACCTCCTTCCCACGCACCTTTTTCCCCAAAGAGATCCGACCAAATTTTGAGATAGCCACTTGATTCAGTACAGTTGAAAGGTCCAAAAACTATGCCTTTGGAGATAACAAGAGCCCCCCCCCCAGAGTCCTGAGGAAAAGGCTGTAAGTTACGCAATTTGTCCATTTTTTACATACAGCATTGGGGAATATACGGACATTTTTTGGGAGGGACTTTTCTGTGAGGGGGATTTTCCACGGGGAGAATTTTCAGTGAAAAGAAAAGTTTCTAAGGGCAATTTTCTAGAGTAAATTTTAAACGGGAGGGGGGGATCTGGCATGATTTTAAAACGGTCGGAAATTGAATAATAAATAAGTTTTGTCAACTGAAAGTAAGGTGCAACCTTAAATCTTAAATAGAACAGAAATTGTTCGGGATATTAGTGGGGCTGCCTGTTCCTCAACTCTCACTTTTTACGCTAAAGTTTGACCTTTTGTCACAATTCTTTAAGAAAGACAGCCCAAACATAAGGGCCGCTGAATTTGAATGAGAAGCATTTTAAAGATCTTTACTGTAAAGAGTGAGGGTCGAGGAAGGGGCATCCCTCCCGCCCCACGTACGGAATAATTTCTGTTCGTTTTAAATTTTAATGTTGCTCCTTATTTTCAGTTGATTTTTTTTTTATTTAATACTTTATAAAATGAATTCCCGCTGAACCAAATGCACATATTAAGAATAAATTTAGTTTTTGTGCCACATTTTCATCGTCTACTATTTAATTAGAAACGTTCCCGAAAAAGCGTAACCTTTTCATGTCGATGTTATTAATTTGATAGTAAAACACCGTGGGAATTTGAAATTGCCGGAAGAGCAGAGACCATTTGTAGCGTTCCAAAAAAGGCAATAAAAGAATTCTAAAATAGGTAAAAGAAAACTATTATATAGACAAATGATATTGGTTTTCCTTTCTTTTTTAAAATGATTACGTGTGCCAGAGAACAAACGTTTTTAGGGGTAACCAAAGCTGACTAGTGGGGAAGAGTCATTTTATTAATTAAATAATTCAAGAAGAGCACGTAGGCTAAGTAAATATTGTTAAGAGCAGATGAGGTAAATAAAAGGGGTTTAAATCTTAGCGCCCCTCCACTCAATTTGAATATTGCCCTGATTTCGTCCATAGTTTCCAATTATTTTTAGATTGTTACATTTTTAACTGTTAAGACGTTCTTAAACCCCTCACCCCAACCTAAACAGTAAGTTCTAGTGCACGCGCTAGTGGATGAATTCTAGGTCTTATGGAACCAATAAATCAAGTAGTCTACTGCATATAACATAATCAAAGGAGAATAATATTAATTGCTAAAATATAATCACATCAATGGGGAGGCAAAAATTCTTTGCTATGGTTACAATCATGCTAAGCTTTTGAAGCATAGACAAGGATTAGCAAGAAGAACTACCTTAAAAGTGAGGTAAGATGTAAAGAGTCTTTCAGATGTCTTCAATTAACGTCAGCTACAAAACTGCCAATATTTAACTCTGTCGTCTTATGTTTATACGGCCCCACTTCCTAATCTAGAGCTGTAGAACTTGACGTTGTGACTTATCCAAATCTTAAAAAGTATTTCAGTAATGTCTGTTAATTAATCAAACTATAAACAACGGTTTTCGGAAAATTGAATTTGTCTATGAGAATTAGACAAACATTAGTTGGAATAAACTAGGAATAGTTCCAAAAACTTTTTCTGCGGCATCTTTGAGAAGTAGACGCATATAGTACAATCTTACCAGGGTACAAGATGTGTCGACACAAAGATGTTCTGTCCACAAGATCCATAATCTTCCACCCATCTTCCGGTAATTGAGTCATGAGTCAAAAGCCGACATTTTGATGCCCAGCGCTGGGCGTCCTGGGCAGCTTCCTTGTGCCAAGTCTAAAATAAATAGCTACACATCAGTTTGCATAGATAATAAGCTTAATTATTACCTATTACTTTAAATAAAGGTGTGTGATACTCAGCAGCGGGTTTTCAATTCGTAGAGAGCTTCGGTTTACAATTGGAAACCTGATAAAGAATTATGCTAAGTAAATGAAGAAAGGTTAAGTAATACTTGACACTTATCACGGAACTAGGCAATATAACGTGTCTTGCAACACCACTTTGCTTGGCAATTAAACTTGGCAAAAAAAAAATTCTGAGGAATTTTAAACAAAATGTAAACCACATTAGATTTAACATTGGGCTGTAAAATTAAACTTACAGATTGATCACGATAAGCGCATTCTTTAGGCATAAGGGTTTGTTGACCAAATAGTTCTGAGGTCAGACCCAAACTGGGAATTCGAAGTTTGGCCTGACACAAAGAGGACATTGACACCATGTTGACTTTTTAACATGGTTGTAGTTTTTGTGGAATTTGGTAAACAGCAAACCACGGCCCATAGTAACCGAAGTTTGGAAAACACGTTTCCAATGAAACTATCAAGAAGAACAAATTGTCAATTGATGCTGATTAAGAAACAATAGGTATTATTTAGATTCAAAAAGGTCTTAATTTGTAATTATGAAATCGAATTCTGGAGCATTTCGAAAACAGCTTGAAACCGCTCAAAAATGATGTCACATCGGAAAAAAAGTAATCCAATGAAATTGAAATTGTCAAAAACCGTTCAATACCGCGGGGTATACACTACCCCGCCCATCTTGAAAAAGGAGAAAAATTGATTTTTTTTTGCACGTGTATCAAACAGGTCTCTTTTCCCCTTTTTTTCTACCAGTGCTAGCAGGTTAATGGAATATCTTAGAGGAATCGCTAATGACTCATCTGGAAGGAAGGTACAGCTCACAAGAGTTTTTCATGGTACCGCCAGTGTAAACTGCCATCGTGGTTGTAGCAGTACCAGTAACCAAGTTGAGACCGAAGCATGGCCCATAATCAAGGCTGCATCCGAAGGGGGTGGGTGGGTTCGAACCCAACCTAAAATGTTTGTCTGACTCGTAAAAGTTTAGCAAGTATGCATATAAAAACATTTTTGATGCGTTTTTTTTGTGTATTTTCCCTGCCCATAATGACCAAAAATTTTTAAACATATTTCTACTGAATCTGTCTAGCGAAAAAAACAATACTCACTTGACACTAATTCAGAAAAAACAGCTATTATACAGATCAACAGAAAATAATTATAGCCTAGTAGGCTGTGATAATTTTTTTTTACTGGATTTTTTTTTTTAATTCCCACCCAATTATTACTTTTAATGAGTATATTGTTATCTTTTTCCTCGGAAAAAGCTAACAATTTTTAACACTTTTTCCTCGGATCAGCAGAAAAAAGAATTTATCAACCCTCAAATTCTGTGCTGGTGATGTTGCCAAGCTATTAAAATGATGCATTTTCAACATCTCGGGAACAGCTTTGAGTATGAAGTTGAAACTTTCAGGTAGAGATGGGAGAGGGGGGGGGGCTGGAGTGGCCGTTAAGTTTTGACCTGGGAGAAAGAGTAGCCTAGAGTTAAATCAAAACACCATGTGTACATTAAGGTAATTAGAATAGCATATCTGCCATATCTCGAGAACGGCTTGGGGGATGAAGTTGAAGCTTCTAAATTCTGTTGAAGACAAGATGGAGGGAGGGTGGGTCAAGGAAACGACAAATTCTGTGTGGGGAGGTGGAAAAGGTAAAAAGAAACTTTTGACCCTGATTTACAAAATAATTTTCCAGGTGAAACTTCTATCGAATTTATAATCTATGCAAAGTAACGTGAGGTAAACCAAGAGACACTATGCGTTCCCAGTTTATCAAAATGGCGTATATGGGATGTCTCGGGAACGGCTTGGGTGATCAAGTTGAAACTATAAGGAAATTTTAGGGGGGGGGATGAACATTCATAATAACTTGGGGGAGAGGCTAGAGGTATAATCTAAAAAAAAACTATGCGCATCCAGGCAATCGAAATGCCAAATCTGCGGTAACTGAGGAACGGCTCAGGGGATGGAGTTAAAGCCTCTACGTAGTGTAAGAGAGGGAAGGAAGGGGAACAAGGAGACTTTAAGTTTTGGGAGAGGGAGAAGGGCTAAATATCTTTTGTCTCGACTCAAACTAAACGTTTTCGAACTAAAAGCTACTATACAACTTAGAATCGATTCACGATTAAGCATTGACTTAAATAAAAAGACACTATGTGTCAGAACACTATCAAAAATAGCGTATCTGAAATATCTTGGGAATGAATACCTTTGGGAGATCAAGTTGAAACTTTGGGGATATTTTTTTTTTGGTGGGGGGAATAATTAGACATCAAATTTAGTTTTCAATATTTGCTAGGGGCTAAAGGCCAAAGGCATTGCAGGGTTAAGTGGACCTCTAGTTTGACCTGGGGGGAGGGGCAGAGATAAACGAAAAGAAACAATATGACCACGGTATCAAAACGATATATCTTTAACATTATCGAAACGACTAGTGGGGATTGAGCTGAAACCTTAGGAATGCGGGGGGGGGGAGTGGTGAAAAGGTTCTCTTTTTCTTATTATTAAAAACGAGAGCACGCGGGAGCAAAACGATGTATGTCTTCAATCCGCCTAAAAGTTTTTGAATTTGTAGTCCAAGTTAAGCTCTGATTCTGTTCACGGTGAAGTAGTAAGGTAAATCAAAAGACAGTATTCACCAAGGCTATCAAATTAGCTGATCTTGAATATGTCAGCAACGACTAAGGGGATCCAGGTAACACGTTCAGAGGGTATTTTGTGAGGGCAAGGAAACTTAATATATCATAATCGGGGAAAGAGATAAGGGTGCAAAATGTTTTTTTTTCTCCTATTGGTTCGTCCGAAAAAGGACCGATAGCTTTTCTTGAATTTTGTTGACTTTTCAGCTTTATTAGCACAATCAACTTTATGATGACGTTCATAATTTTCTAGGCCAGGTGGACACCTATGCAAAAAACTAATATGAAACCAAGTTTAGCTGGATTGGTTTGCGACACTTCAAAATTGGCCCAAACTTATGTTCGTCGTATGTAGATCTGTAACTTAAAGAACATGGATTCTGGATTAGGCCAGGTAGACCTGAATAAAAACCAAATATTTTGAAAACTGTTTATGATGTGGCAACTGAAACTAGGTCAATAATTTTTATCAGGTTGGTTTATACTTACAGGGCATGAAGATAAACATAAGGAACTTTGGAGACAATAAATCATTGCCTAAAAGTGAAGACAATAGCTATTTGAAAAATTATTCTCTGGATTCGTGACGTCTGAAATACGCCGAAATTTGATTTGTCCCTATTCGACTAGGAACTTGCTGGACATGTATACTACCGAAGAGAGTAGAAAGGCCCCTATTGATCCGACGCCCACCACGTGGTTTATGGTTTTTCTCAGTGAGAATGAAAAAACAGAGACGAGTACAGCAATTTATGGATGTTTTATGGTTTTTGTCAGTGAGAATGATAAAAACTGGATTTTTCTCACTTTGATGGATGTTTCATGGATGGTTATGTGTTGGTCAATTTATGGATGTTTTTATGGTTTTTGTCAGTGAGAATGAAAAAACAGGATTTTTCTCACTTTGATGGATGTTTCATGGATGGTTATGTGTGTTGGTCAATTTATGGATGTTTTTATGGTTTTTGTCAGCGAGAATGAAAAAACATGATTTTTCTCACTTTGGTGTATTTTCATGGTTTCGGTGAAATTGATTTACATAATCGAGGGGAATTATTGATTCACGAAAGGGGAGAGAATTTCTGAGAACTTGATTTACATAATCGCTAGGGGGATTATTGATTTACAAAAAGGGGAATAAAGAAACAAGTATGGCTTCTTTGATCTTAGGTCTGAGGGATAAACGCTCTTTAGGTCAGAGAGAAAAATTAATGTTCTATTTTTAAATAGGGCTTAATTGATCTTTAGTGACAGGAATTAGAAATGACATCACTTGTTATCTTGGAATTATGCAGGAATCTAAAGAGATAGAAATTCTATTTTTAAATACGGCTTCACTGATCTTTAAGTCGGAGAGATAATTTGATATTCTAACGAAACCATAATAGTGTAGCTAGGAACACTTATGAGATGAAGAGGTTAACGCGTGAAAGGGTATCCTAGTAGTTTGAACTCTGAAAGCGCAGGGATACCAAAAACAAAAGGAACACGCTGAAATTACGTTTAGGGGTTATTTGGGCGAAAGTGTTCTAGACATTTTAGGGAATTATTTTGGCGAAACAGTAAGAGCCATTTTAAAAGATGATTTTGTGGTCGTTATAATACACAAGTTCCATTTGAACAGTGTCGTGAGGTCCCTACCCCAACCACAAAGGGCTCAGATCCCCCTACCCCAACCCCAAAGGGCTCCAATCCCCCCTAACACAACCCCGAAGGAAACCCCCGGGCCTCAAAGGTCCCCCCGGCGCCCAAAGGGCCCCCAGCGTCCCAAAGGCCCCAGAGCCCCCATTTTTAATACTTTTTTAAGGCTTTATTATATCTTTTCAGAACAAGTTATTTTCTTAATGTCCATTCTAAACCCATTTTATAAGTTGAAATGGGCGAAACCGTTTTAGACATTTTAGGGAATTATTTTAGTGAAACAGTTAGAGACATTTTAAAAGATGATTTTAGAAGATGTTTTAGAAGAGGATTTGAGGGTGAAACTCTGTGGTCGTTATAATACACAAGTTCCATTTGAGCAGTATCGTGAGGTCCCCTACCCCAAACCCCAAGGCCCCCCGTCCCCCAAAAGCACCTCGAGTCCCCAAAGACCACCGGGACCCCTCCCCCCATTTTTTAAAATAATTTTTGATTTTTTTTAACATGGTATTTTTTTAACTTTTTTACGTATCTTAAAATGACATGAAATATGCTTACGACTCTACCAATCGTATTCTGTGCTTGTTCATAGACACAACGCGGCTTTCCCACTGGTACTCTATGGCAGGCTATCGACACTACCTAGTTTATTGCGTGCATTAAATCAGTATTTTTTACGCAGTGGAAGGATAAACACACAATTCATATCTGTAAAAAAGTGAAGATGAATTATTCGAAGAAAGTATGTGCACATGATAAAATCATCGTCGTGTTGAATGCTGACAATGAGAAATACCTGGACTATGAAACGAGTGCAAGTGGTAACACTATTGGAAATGTATGCATGCGTTGTCATGACAGCGAGAAGTTAGATTCCTTGGAGTACCCAAGAATTTCCATCATGCAAACGGTGGATATGCGAGAGTAACATTACCAGAGAAATTAGTTCTGAAAGAGAAAGCCAACGTAAAAATAATAGTTGATGAAGAGGGACAACTTCTAGCTAATGGTTCTGGTAGCATGTTAGCCGTTGATAGATCTTATCGCTATCTTTCCGGTGTTAGCATTCGAATGAAAGCAAAGGGAAAAAGAAGACATGCATACAGCTGCACCAACATCATAAATCATATCTTGTCAATGTGTCAAAACTGCTATCTATGTAAAAATAATGTGACAATAGACAGTGAAATCACAGGCAGAATAAAAAGGACATTAGCAGACAATATCATCAATGAATATGCAGATGAATTGACGGAAAGTGAAGCGCAAGCGTACTAATAATGTATAATAATGTATTTAACATATTTTTATATTAATATTCTACATGTCGTTATTTCATTAAAAATATTTTATGCATTATTTTGTTAAGTGTTCATTATTTTTAGGGTAAGATAGAACGTCAAACGTTCAGAATATTTATTAAAAAGGTCAGAGATGTAAGAAAAAGAATTTTAGAGATAATGATACTACTAGCAGGCTCAATTTTTCATAGAAGATAGAAAAGTTCAAGTTCTCTTCTGAATTTTATCAAAGAACACAATTCAATTCTAATTTCACCAGAGAAAATTAAAAGCGTCCACTTCAGTTTTAAGTTCACAAAGACATAAAAATTTAAAGTTCACTTCTAAATTTTTCCGTAGAAGATAGGAAAAGTTATACTATGATTGTGATTATTTTCCATGATGCAGGTATAACACTGAATATTATGATGAATATGTTCTAAGAGAAGAGAAAAAGTGGTCCTTTAAGAGACAACATAAGAGGTCATTCTACGAAATGGATTTTAAACAACGAAAACCGTGGTGGAAGAGTTCTCATATATCATTTAACGATAAAACTAATTATTGATATGCATAATGAGTTTTATATTATAATCATACAATAAATTTGTTTATACTATATTTATTTTCTCCTATTAGATATGTATAGAATAAGGATACCAGCAGAGACTTCTGTATATGAATAGTTCAGTTTGATTAGATCATCCCAATAGAGTACTATCAGTCCACAGTCAAGTTTTCTATCAATGATAAAAAATAAATGATTCTTCTAAATATTTTTATTCACTTGAAATATCAATATTTACAATAGTTTTTAAATATATAATGTCTGGTTCAATTATCACAACTTCACTATCATTATCCTCCACTACCATTATATCTATGAGAGGGGTGGTATACATTAAATCTCATTATCATTTATAGGTATATTGAACAAAGGAGACATCTCCTCAAATAAATCTTCACGTACTCTAATTGAAGATAAACCTGGTGCCAATCGCTCGTCATCTACAATACACATTCGGCTCGTAGCATCAATTTCTGTACTAGTACAGAAAAGAAGCTCCTCCTCCTCAACTGTGAGCTCGTCAGTAACATCAAATGATGTACTAGTACAGAGAAGAAGCTCCCCCTCCTCAACAGTGAGCTCTCGCTCGCTCCATACATCCTAAAAGATTGAGAACACTATGATCAAAAACTAGAGTTTACGGTCAAAAACCTGTATTAGTTCAGATTTTACGGGGATAGTTTATTTTCGAACCAAAGAAATGTATTTATAATAATTTTATTAAAAAAAAAAACTAGTTTTCTGGTGCAGGGGTGAGTTTTTGTAGTAGTAGTTGTTGTTGAGAGAAAAATAACGACACTATTAAGATTTTGGATGAATTTATCTCTATTTGGGCAACTAAATACAGTGATAGGATATGATAGCATCAACATTTTACATTTTTAATTTTCATGTTTTTGATTTTATATTGATGAAGAATTTAAACACAACTTCAACTAGTTTTTTTTTGTTCGAAATAGATGAAAGGTCCAATACCTCAGTTAAACTAAGAGGCTACTTTCTGTAAACTTATGTCTATTGATAAAATTGTTAGGGTGTCAAAAACTTTTTAACAAGAGTACATTTTTCAACTAAAAGTAAAGAGCTACTAGACTAAATCAAGAGGACATTTTTCAACTAAAAGTAATGAGCTGCTAGACTAAATAAAACAAATTATGAATTTATACACAGTTTTAACTAGCTAGGTCTAAATTTGTTAACGATGGATCATTGAGGACATTTTTCAACTAAAAGTAAAGAGCTACTAGACTAAATCAAAGATTTGCAGAAATAATAACGAATAATTATTCAAACTTGAATTTTCTGTAAACTATTGTCTAGTGATGAACTTGTTAGTGACAATAACTTTTTTTTCCACAAGAGGATATTTTCAAGTAAAAGTAGAGCTGCTAGACTAAATAAAATATCATAAATTTATGCACAGTTTTAACTAGCTAGGGCTAAATTTGTTAACGATGGATCATTGAGGACATTTTTCAACTAAAAGTAAAGAGCTACTAGACTAAATCAAAGATGTGAAGAAATAATAACGAATAATTGTTGAAACTTAAATTTTCTGTAAACTTTTGTATAGTGATGAACTTGTTAGAATGACAAAAAATTTTTTCCACAAGAGGACATTTTCAACTAAAAGTAAAGAGCTGCTAGACTACATAAACAAAAATCATGAATTTATGTACAGTTTTCACTAGCTAGAGCTAAATTTGTTAACGATGGATCATTGAGGACATTTTTCAACTAAAAGTAAAGAGCTACTAGACTAAATCAAAGATGTGCAGAAATAATAACGAATAATTGTTCAAACTTAAATTTTCTGTAAACTTTTGTCTAGTGATGAACTTGTTAGTGTGACAAGAACTTTTTTTTCCACAAGAAGACATTTTTCAACTAAAAGTAAAGAGCTACTAGACTAAATCAAAGATGTGCAGAAATTATAACTAATAATATTTAAAAATTAAATTTTCTGTAAACTTTTGTCTAGTGATGAACTTATTAGAGTGACAAAAATTTTTTCACAAGAGGACATTTTTCAAATAAAAGTAAATAGCTACTAGACTAAATCAATAGGATATTTTTCAACTAAAAGTAATGAGCTGCTAGACTAAATAAAAAAAATCATGAATTTATACACAGTTTTAAGTTGCTAGGGCTAAATTTGTTAACGATGGATCATTGAGGACATTTTTCAACTAAAAGTAAAGAGCTACTAGACTAAATCAAAGATGTGCAGAAATAATAACGAATAATTATTCAAACTTAAATTTTCTGTAAACTTTTGTCTAGTGATGAACTTGTTAGAGTGACAAAAACTTTTTTTCCAAAAGAGTACATTTTCAAGTAAAAGTAAAGAGCTAGTAGACTAAATAAAAAAATCATGAATTTATGAACAGTTTTAACTAGCTAGGGCTAAATTTGTTAACGATGGACCATTGAGGACATTTTTCAACTAAAAGTAAAGAGCTACTAGAATAAATCAAAGATGTGCAGAAATAATAACGAATAATTGTTCAAACTTAAATTTTCTGTAAACTTTTGTATAGTGATAAACTTGTTAGAGTGACAAAAACTTTTTTTCCACAAGAGGACATTTTCAACTAAAAGTAAAGAGCTGCTAGACTAAATAAAAAAAAATCATGAATTTATGCAAAGTTTTAACTAGCTAGGGCTAAATTTTTTAACGATGAATCATTAAGGACATTTTTCAACTAAAAGTAAAGAGCTACTAGACTAAATCAAAGATGTGCAGACATAATAACGAATAATTATTCCAACTTAAACTTTCTGCAAACTTTTGTCTAGTGATGAACTTGTTAGAGTGACAAAAACTTTTTTTTCACAAGAGGACATTTTTCAACTAAAAGTAAAGCGCTACTAGACTAAATCAAAGATGTGCAGAAATAATAACGAATAATAGTCCAAACTTAAATTTTCTGTAAACTTTTGTCTAGTGATGAACTTGTTAGAGTGACAAAAACTGTTTTTCAACAAGAGGACATTTTTCAACTAAAAGTAAAGAGCTGCTAGACTAAATAAAAAAAATCATGAATTTATGAACAGTTTTAACTAGCTAGGGCTAAATTTGTTAATGATGAATCATTGAGGACATTTTTCAACTAAAAGTAAAGAGCTACTAGACTAAATCAAAGATGTGCAGAAATAATAACGAATAAATGTTCAAACTTAAATTTTCTGTAAACTTTTGTCTAGTGATAAACTTGTTAGAGTGACAAAAACTTTTTTTTTCCACAAGAGGACATTTTTAAACTAAAAGTAAAGAGCTGCTAGACTAAATAAAAAAAATCATGAATTTATGCACAGTTTTAACTAGCTGGGGCTAAATTTTTGTAAAAATTCAAAATTAGGAATGAAAACCAAATGTTCTGTGTTACCTAAGTATCACGACAAAAAATCAATAGTTTACGTACAGTTTTAAATTATGATCACGAAAAAAAATTGTCATGCTACAGTTTTAATGTGTGTATAATATACAAGTATCGGAATTGTTCATTGAGAGAGAACCGGATTACACGGTATTATTTAAAACGATAAGAAATTCAATTTAAAAAATTCAACTGAAAGTAAGAAGCAACATCAAAGTTCATAAACGAACAAAAATTATTACGAATAAGAAAACGGCCACCCCCTCCTCACGATATCACTTTTTACACAATGTTTTTAGAATTTAAAAACAAAGTTTATTATTTTAAAAAATATTGAATAAAACTTTTTTATTTGATTATCGGAAGCATAGTTTAATGTTTTACTTTGAACAAACTACTTTGTTAATGCGTTACTTTTTATAAACACCAAGTATAAAGGCATTTAATTATCTAGGTGTTTGAAAACAAAGTTCAAAACTAACGATACTGTTTAAAAAAATTAGCTCCAACGCTTCGACAATGCTTAATAGAATTAAATGTTGGGAGTTTTTATCTTAGTTTTTCTACAAATCGTCTCGTTTTGTAAAACATTATAGAAAATATATTTCTATGGTTCAAATATGTAAAATCCATAGGGGAAATTTATAAATTAAAATTTAAACGTACATTAGCCATTGAAGGACCGGTGAGTTCATTTGGAGTATTGATTACTTTATATATATATATATATATATATATATATATATATATATATATATATATATATATATATATATATATATATATATATATATATATATATCTATCTATATTTCAATATGCACTGAAGTTAATGACATCAAACATTAAATAATATGCGGTAATAACGGCATATTTCCTTTCCTTAATCAAATTAATAAATGCTGACCTATAGGATCATGGAAAACAAGTTCATTTTATGTCTTCTTTTCATTTGCAAAAGACCCCCAATGTCATAAGCCATTCTATGACTTGTTTTTCAGAAATAGAGTTATTTCTACGTGAACAAAGTAACTTCATATATATGAAAGTTCTTGTCATAATGTCCAAATTTTTCCAAAATCGTCTAATCAATTTTTAGATGGATTTTTTTCTTCAACATAGTTGAAATACTCAATAACTATGTCTTTAGAGATAAAATGGACCCTTCAGCCCCTGGGGGAAAGGTTTTTAAGTTATGAAATTTATACATAAGCCGGTAAAAGTTGGGATTGAAAAAGATTTGTACTCCAACTCGAAGAACAACAGTCGAGAGGGGGTTCATTCTAATTGAGAAAAGATTCTAGTGACCCTTTTAAGTAACAAAAAATAATTGGAGGACAACTAGCCCCCCACCCTCCCATATCACCTTTTTCAAAAATCGTCTAATGGGAGCCACGGAGCCGAAGGCTGGCCACGGGTGGGACCCCACCACCAAGGTTAGGATAGGTTAGGTTACCTAACATATCTAGGTGGGCCCCTCACCCCCGGGGCCACGGGGACCGAAAGCCTACCACGGGTGGGACCCCCACCACCAAGGTTAGGTTAGGTTACCTAACATTTCTAGGTGGTCCCCCAACCCCCGGGGCCACGGGGACCGAAAGCCTACCACGGGTGGGACCCCCACCACCAAGGTTAGGTTAGGTTAACTAACATTTCTAGGTGCCCCCCCCATCCCCGGGGCCACGGGGACCGAAAGCCTGACACGGGTGGGACCCTCACCACCAAGGTCAGGTTAGGTTAGGTTAGGTTACCGAACATTTCTAGGTTAACTTACATCAGGTTAAGTGGTGCGCCACTTAACCTGATCTAAGTTAATCTAGAAATTTTAGGTAACCTAACCTAATCTAACCTAACCTAACCTTGGTGGTGGGCGTCCCACCCATGTCAGGCTTTTGGTCCTGTGGTCCCGGGGTGTAGGGGGCCTACCTCTAAACGTTAGGTAACCTAACCTAACATTGATGTTGGGTGTCCCACTCGGGGTAGGCTTTCGTTCCCCGTGCCCCTTGGGGTGGGGGCTCACCTAGAAATGTTAGGTAACCTAACCTAACCTTGGTGGTGGGGGTCCCACCCGTGGTAGGCTTTCGGTCCCCGTGGCCCCTGGGGTGAGTGGCCCACCTAGAAATGTTAGGTAACCTAACCTATCCTATCCTTGGTGGTGGGGTCCCACCCGTGGCCGGCCTTCGGCTCCGTGGCTCCCATTAGACGATTTTGGAAAAAGGTGATGTGGGAGGGTGGGGGGTGGGGGGGCCTAGTTGTCCTCCAATTATTTTTTGTTACTTAAAAGGGTCACTAGAATCTTTTTTCAATTAGAATGAACCCCCTCTCGACTGTTGAGCTTCGAGTTGGAGTACAAATCTTTTTTAATCCCAACTTTTACCGGCTTATGTATAAATTTCATAACTTAAAAACCTTTCCCCCAGGGGCTGAAGGGTCCATTTTATCTCTAAAGACATAGTTATTGAGTATTTCAACTATGTTGAAGAAAAAATCCATCTAAAAATTGATCAGACGATTTTGGAAAAATATGCACATTATGACAAGAACTTTCATATATATGAAGTTACTTTGTTCATTTAGAAATAACTCTATTTCTGAAAAACAAGTCATAGAATGGCTTATGACATTGGGGGTCTTATGCAAATGAAAAGAAGACATAAAATGAACCTGTTTTCCATGATCCTATAGGTCAGCATTTATTAATTTGATTAAGGAAAGGAAATATGCCGTTATTACCGCATATTATTTAGTGTTTGATGTCATTAACTTCAGTGCATATTGAAATATGGATAGATATATATATATATATATATATATAAAGTAATGAATACTCCAAATGAACTCACCGGTCCTTCAATGGCTAAGTTACGTTTAAATTTTAATTTATACTTTCCCCTATGGATTTTACATATTTGAACCATAGAAATATATTTTCTATAATTTTTTACAAAAACGAGACGATTTATACAAAAACTAAGATAAAAACTCCCAACATTTAATTCTATTAAGCAATGTCGAAGCGTTGGAGCTAATTTTTTTAAACAGTATCGTTAGTTTTGAACTTGGTTTTCAAACACCTAAATAATTAAATGCCTTTATACTTGGTGTTTATAAAAAGTAACGCATTAACAAAGTAGTTTGTTTAAAGTAAAACATTAAACTATGCTTCAGATAATCAAATAAAAAAGTTTTATTCAATATTTTTAATAATAATAAACTTTGTTTTTAAATTCTAAAACAGTTGTGTAAAGAGTGATGACTTAAGGAGGGGGGTGGCCCTTTTCTTATGCGTAATAATTTCTGTTCACTTATGAACATTGATGTTGCTTCTTACTTTCAGTTGAATTTTTTAAATTTAATTTCTTATAGTTTTAAATAATACCGTGTAGTCTGGTTCTCTCTCAATGAATAATTCCGATACTTGTATATTTTACACACATCACAACTGTAGCATGACAATTTTTTACGTGATCATAATTTAAAAATATACGTAAACTATTGATTTTTTGTCGTGTTACTTAGGTAATACAGGAACATTTGGTTTTCTTTCCTAATTTGAATTTTTAAGCAAATTTATCCCTAGCTAGTTAAAACTGTGCATAAACTCAGGATTTTTTTATTTAGTCTAGCAGCTCTTTACTTTTAGTTGAAAAATGTGCTCTTGTGGAAAAAAAAGTTTTTGTCACTCTAACAAGTTCGTCATTATAAAAAAGTTTACAGAAAATTTAAGTTTGAACACTTATTCGTTATTATTTCTGCACATCTTTGATTTAGTCTAGTAGCTCTTTACTTTTAGTTGAAAAATGTCCTCAATGATTCATCGTTAACAAATTTAGCTTTAGCTAGTTAAAACTGTGTATAAATTCATGATTTTTTTTATTTAGTCTAGCAGCTCATTACTTTTAGTTGAAAAATGTCCTCTTGATTTAGTCTAGTAGCTCTTTACTTTTAGTTGAAAAATGTCCTCTTGTGAAAAAGTTTTTGACACTAACAAGTTTATCAATAGACATAAGTTTACAGAAAGTAACCTCTTAGTTTAACTGAGGTTTTGGACCTTTCATCTATTTCGAACAAAAAAAAACTAGTTGAAGTTGTGTTTAAATTCTTCATCAATATAAAATCAAAAACATGAAAATTAAAAATGTAAAATGTTGATGCTATCATATCCTATTACTGCATTTAGTTGCCCAATTAGAGATAATTTCATCCAAAATCTTAATAGTGTCGTTATTTTTCTCTCAACTACTACTACTACTACCAAAAAATAACGCTGCAACAGAAATATAGTTTTTTTTTTGTAAGAAAATTATGGTAAATAAATTTATTTAGTTCGAAAAAAAACTATCCCCGTAAAATCTGAACTAATACAGGTTTTTGACCGTAAACTCTAGTTTTTGATCATAGTGTTCTCAATCTTTTAGGATGTATGGAGCGAGTGGGAGCTCACTGTTGAGGAGGAGGAGCTTCTTCTCTGTACTAGTACATCATTTGATGTTACTGACGAGCTCACAGTTGAGGAGGAGGAGCTTCTCCTCTGTACTAGTAAAGAAATTGATGCTACGAACCGAATGTGTATTGTATATGACGAGTGATTGGCACCAGTTTTATCTTCAATTAGAGTACGTGAGGATTTATTTGAGGATATGTCTTCTTTGTTCAATATACCTATAAATGATACTAAGATTGAATGTATACCACCCCCTCTCATAGATATAATGGTAGTGGAGGATAATGATAGTGAAGTTGTGATAATTGAACCAGACATTATATATTTAAAATCTATTGTAAATATTGATATTTCAAGTGAATAAAAATATTTAGAAGAATCATTTATTTCTTATCATTGATAGAAAACTTGACTGTGGACTGATAGTACTCTATTGGGATGATCTAATCAAACTGAAATATTCATATACAGAATTCTCTGCTGGTATCCTTATTCTATACATATCAAGTAGGAGAAAATAAATATAGTATAAACAAATTTATTGTATGATTATAATATAAAACTCATTGTGCATATCAATGATTAGTTTTATCGTTAAATGATATATGAGAACTCTTCCACCACGGTTTTCGTTGTTTAAAATCCATTTCGTAGAATAACCTCTTATGTTGTCTCTTAAAGGACCACTTTTTCTCTTCTCTTAGAACATATTCATCATAATATTCAGTGTTACAGCTGCATCATGGAAAATAATCAAAATCATAGTATAACTTTTCCTATCTTCTACGGAAAAAATAGAACTGAACTTTAAATTTTTATGTCTTCGTGAACTTAAAACTGAAGTGGAAGCTTTTTATTTTCTCTGGTGAAATTAGAATTGAATTGTGTTCTTTGATAAAATTCAGAAGAGAACTTGAACTTTTCTATCTTCTATGAAAAATTGAGCCTGCTAGTAGTATCATTATCTCTAAAATTCTTTTTCTTACATCTCTGACCTTTTTAATAAATATTCTGAACGTTTGACGTTCTATCTTACCCGAAAAATAATGAACATTTAACAAAATAATGCATAAAATATTTTTAATGAAATAAAGACATGTAGAATATTAATATAAAAATATGTTAAATACATTATTATACATTATTAGTACACTTGCGCGTCACTTTCCGCCAATTCATCTTTATATTCATTGATGATATTATCTGCTAATGTCCTTTTTATTCTGCCTGCGATTTCACTGTCTATTGTCACATTATTTTTACATAGATAGCAGTTTTGACACATTGAAAAGATATGATTTATGATGTTGGTGCAGCTGTATGCTTGTCTTCTTTTTTTCTTTGCTTTTATTCGAAGGCTAACACCGGAAAGACAGCGATAAGATCTATCAACAGCTAACATGCTACCAGAACCATTAGCTAGAAGTTGTCCCTCTTCATCAACTATTATTTTTACGTTGGCATTCTCTTTGAGTACTAATTTCTCTGGTAATGTTACTCTCGCATACCCACCGTTTGCATGATGGAAATTCTTGGGTACTCCAAAGGAATCTAACTTCTCGCTGTCATGACAACGCATGCATACATTTCCAATAGTGTTACAACTTGCACTCGTTTGATAGTTCAGGTATTTCTCCTTGTCAGCATTCAAAACGACGATGATTTTATCATGTGCACATACTTTCTTCGAATAATTCATCTTCACTTTTTTACAGATGAATTGTGTGTTTATCCTTCCACTGCGTAAAAAATACTGATTTAATGCACGCAATAAACTAGGTAGTGTCGATAGCCTGCCATAGAGTACCAGTGGGAAAGCCGCGTTGTGTCTATGAACAAGCACAGAATACGATTGGTAGAGTCGTAAGCATATTTCATGTCATTTTAAGATACGTAAAAAAGTTAAAAAAATACCATGTTAAAAAAAATCAAAGATTATTTAAAAAAATGGGGGGGAGGGGTCCCGGTGGTCTTTGGGGACTCGAGGTGCAATAGGGGGACGGGGGGCCTTTGGGGTTGGGGTAGAGGACCTCACGATACTGCTCAAATGGAACTTGTGTATTATAACGACCACAGAGTTTCACCCTCAAATACTCTTCTAAAACATCTTCTAAAATCATCTTTTAAAATGTCTCTAACTGTTTCGCCGAAATAATTCCCTAAAATGTCTAAAACGGTTTCGCCTATTTCAACTTGTAAAATGGGTTTAGGATGGACATTAAGAAAAGAACTTGTTCTGAAAAGATATAATGAAGCCTTAAACAGTATTAAAAATGGGGGCTCCGGGTCCTTTGGGACGGTGGGGGCCCTTTGGGAGCCCGGGGGACCTTTGGGGACCGGGGGCTTCCTTCGGGGTTGGGGTATGGGGGATCGGAGCCCTTGGGGATTGGGGTCGGGGGATCTGAGCCCTTTGGGGTTGGGGTAGAGACCTCACGAAACTGTTCAAATGGAACTTGTGTATTATAACGACCACAGAGTTTCACCCTCAAATCCTCTTCTAAAACATCTTCTAAAATCATCTTTTAAAATGTCTCTAACTATTTCGGCGAAATAATTCCCTAAAATGTCTAAAACGGTTTCGCCCAAATAATCCCTAAACGTAATTTCTGCGTGTTCTTTTGTTTTTGGCATCCCTGCGCTGTCAGATTTGAAATTTCTAGGAAACCCTTTCCCGCGTTAACCTCTTCATCTCATAAATGTTCCTAGCTACACTATTATGGTTTCGTTAGAATATCAATTTATCTCCCCGACTTAAAGATCAGTGAAGCCGTATTTAAAAATAGAATTTCTATCTCTTTAGACTCCAGCATAATTCCAAGATAACAAGTGATGTCATTTCTAATTCCTGTCACTAAAGATCAATGAAGCCCTATTTAAAAATAGAACATTAATTTTTCTCTCTGACCTATAGAGCGTTTATCTCTCAGACCTAAGATCAAAGAAGTCATACTTGTTCGTTTATTCCCCTTTTCGTAAATCAATAATCCCCCTAGTGACTATGTAAATAAAGTTCTCTGAAATTCTCTCTCCTTTTATAAATCAATAATTTCCTTTGATTCTGCAAATCAATTTCACCGAAACCATGAAAATACATCAAAGTGAGAAAAATCATGTTTTTTCATTCTCACTGACAAAAACCATAAAAACATCCATAAATTGACCAAAACACATAACCATCCATCAAAGTGAGAAAAATCCTGTTTTTTCATTTTCACTGACAAAAACCATAAAAACATCCATAAATTGACCAACACACATAACCATCCATGAAACATCCATCAAAGTGAGAAAAATCCTGTTTTTTCATTCTCACTGACAAAAACCATAAAACATCCATAAATTGCTGTACTCGTCTCTGATTTTTCATTCTCACTGAGAAAAACCATAAATCACGTGGTGGGCGTCGGATCAATAGGGGCCTTTCTACTGAAGAGGAACAAATATTTTGAAAAAAGTTGGTTTTATCGATTCTTGAAACCCTAAAAGGGACCAAACACTAATTTTCTCCGGCCGGCATGGCGTGAAACTTTCAGGGTAAACAGACTGGTCAATGAGACCTTAATGGTAATTAAATAAAAAAACAAGTTTATTCAATTGGATGTAAGGAGTAACATTAAAATTTAAAACGAACAGGAATTATTAAGTGTATGAGGGGGATTGCCCCTCCTCGACACCTCACTCTTTACGCTAAAGCTTCTTAGTTCTTTTAAAAAAGCTTCCCATTGTTCCAATTAAACGACCCTTGTGTTCCAAGAGTCGTTCTTAAAGAATTGGGACAAAATTCAAATTTTAGCGTAAAGAGCGAGGTATTGAGGAGGGGGCAATCCCATTCATACACAAAATAATTTCTCTTCATTTTAAGTTTTAATGTTGCTCCTTACTTTCAGTTGAAAAAAAACTTGTTTTTTATTTAATTTAATTTCTGATCGTTTTTAAGTAGTGCCAGGAAATGTGGCCCTACCTCAACGGAGAAATCTCCCTACCCATGGAAATAATCTCTAGACAATTCAATCCCGGTTAAAATTTACTCCGGCCAATTACCCTTAACAACTCCACGCGCAAAATTGAGACGCAAAAGAGAAAGGAAGACACGTAAAAAGAACTTTGTATAGGAATTGAAGCCAATACCCCCAGTGCCCCTAACAAGCTCACTTCCTGTAAACTTCCCTCCCTATAGAAAATTTCCCTATGAAAAAAAACCCAGTAAAATATTCGCCTCCATTCAAATGCATAGTTATTGGGTCTTTAAATTATGAAGAGCAAAATGACTATCTCAAAGTTTTGATCGAACGACTTTGGGAAAAAAAGGGTGGGGAGGGGGCCAGGTTGCCCTCCAATCTTTTTGGTCACTTAAAAAGGGCACTAGAACTTTTGATTTTTGTTTTAATGAGTCCTTTCCCAATATTCTAGGACCATTGGGTCAATACGATCACCCCTGGGAAAAACAAACAAAAAAATAAACAAACAAACACACACCCGTGATCTTACTTCTGGCAAAAAATACTAAATTCTACATTTTTGCCTATAGGAGATTGAAACAACTACAGTATGGTTATCTGACACACTGAATCAGATGATAGGATGTTATTAAGATTGTAATGTATTTAGAGGATGTTTCTTCCTTTTTTCTTAAATCCGGCAAATTTTCTCTGGCAGGTAGCCTTTAATCGGTAAGACTAAACTTAATAAAATTTATATATTTAAAATTAGCATAATAAGCTGATCCTTTCAATATATCTGTTGGTATTAAAATTCGATCTTTTGGAGTTTCGTTTACTATTGAGCCGGGTCGCTCCTTACTTACAGTTCGTTACCATGAACTGTTTAGCTATAGATAAACCCAAGGTCCGCGGAAAAAATTAAACCTTTATCGATAACGAGTCGTTAAAAACTGAAGTAAAAAGACTATTCCGTGGATAGAAATAGTGTCGTTTAATAAGAGATAAATCTACTAATAGAAGGCCAGCAAGATTGCCGCTTGTAGCACGAAAGTGCTATCTTAGCACTATTTCATCATGAGTAGCACTGTAGCATGTGCTACATTTAATGACCAAATAGTAACACTTTTGTGCTACAATTTGTAGCATTTTGGTGCCATAATTTTTTCTTTTTGTCTTGGACGAAATAATGAAGATTCTGAAAAAAGGCTGAGGAATAAACAAAAAGTACGGAGCACCTTTTTCCCGTAATTGTTTTTGAAAGATTAGTGGAAAGTTGAAAGACTGGCGCTAAGTTTGAAATAACAAGACGAGAAATTTGACCTAGAAGTAATCTAGGTACACTTAAACTGACCATGCGCGTGTCGCAGCGCAAGCTGCAACATGCGCAATTTTTTTTTGACTGAAGCAACGGAAATCGTTGTGTAGCACGCAAATTTGGGCAATTTTAGCACTTTAGGAACTGACCGTGGTGGCAACCCTGAAGGACAGATAATCGGATATTGGATGTCTGTTTTTAAGTACTAATAAGGGGGAAAAGAAGGAAAAAATCTAATTAAAAATGGATGAATGTATTTGTTTATAGAGGGACTAAAAAAAATAATAGAAATAACAATATACCATTGCAAGCATATCTGATGCAGGGGGTTGTACTTTAGTCCTCAATCTGTTATGCATAGTAACTATCTTCCGTTGGACACTGCGAAGTTTTGGGTCGATCATTGAATAGGACATTTTTTCTCCATAAACTTTAGGTCCTGAAAATCACCAAGATATTAAATAATGTTTATTTATTTCTACTATTTTTTTTTATCAGACTATTTCAATCTCATATAAGAGATGGGAACAAAGCGCATGTCCTATTTATTGCTGAATGTTCTCAGGCGAACACTTCTTATAGACGTAACGAAACATAAATGCGTTGACGAAAAAGTGAAATATATGATAACATAAATGCGTTGACAATGAACGTGAAACATACCAAACTCAAAAGTAATAGAAGCTAACATGAGTAGGGCTGATAACCCCCATACCTTCTGAAGACCAGAACCCAATTTGCACTTTACAGAAATTAAAATCCATATTAAATGTTTTTATTTTTAAAATTTAATAAGTCAAAAATTATTAAATCTTTAAGAAATAAATATCAGAATATTTATATTAAACCGCCAATCCACATTTTTTTTTTTCAGTAAAGTGCAAATTATATTCTGGTCTTCAGAAGATATGAGGGTGTCAGTTCTACTCATGCTATTTTCTGCTCGTTTTGGGTATGAATCGTTTATTTAATAAAATTTACGTTCGTTTTGGGTTTCACTTATTTACTGATTATGGTTTTTGATAGTTTTACGCTTGTAAGATTATTTGACCTTATTGAAAAACTGATTTTGTGGAGTTTTTAATCTAAGTTCTTAAGTTTTTAATCTATTTATATTTAATTAACTTATGTTCGTTTTTAATTGACATGGTCTTTTTCATGGAAAAAAAGAATTTTAAATTGTTCCGTCTTTTTAATAAGAATCTATAATTTGGCTTGCTATTTGTATATCGGAGAAAATTTTTCAACCATTTTTTAACAACACACCCCCTTTCGGACATCTGGACACAAATAGTAATGTTTAGTCTAGTTTTATACCTCCTCAAATTGGCCTGAAAAATAAAACTTAATACAGTTCCCCAAAAAAATATTTCTATGTTCTTGGACAACATGGATACTTACACTCTCTTGAATCAGTTAAAGTGTAAGTACAGAAGCAGTAATAATAGTAGCCCTGAAAGTTTACACTTAATACCCTTAGTCGTTCTTGGGATATTACGGAGATGTCTTATTGAAAGCCAGCATACACACAGTGTCTTTTAACTTAGTTTTAAGGCAACATTTAAATTTAAAGCATAATGGGTAAATTGCATAAATGTGGGGATTAAAATACCCAACATCCCTAGATACATAGCTACTGGGCCGTTCATCAATGCTAAGAAAATGGATATATTATAAAATTTTGATTGGATGCATCTTGAAAATTAATGGGCTTGGGAAGAGGGCTGCTTCACTCCGATCCCTTTTGACACTTAAAAAAAGGCGCTAGAATTTTTAATTTCAATTAGCTCCTTGATAAGCTTTTATGATAGTTTCTATGATATACTGGACCGATAATGCTACATAGCGCTGCGCTGCCTATGATATTGCTTATATGCCTTTTTATAAACCTGTATGCATACAGTTTTTCCCTTTAATTGAAATTCCCCCAAACTTTCCCTAAAAGTTTATTCTTAATACCTTTAGCGTCATCAGCTAAAGCACTCGTAGCAATAGTATTAAAAGTATACATATAG
Organism: Artemia sp. Qi Xiang Cuo; assembly: GCF_049724085.1. NCBI lineage: Eukaryota > Metazoa > Arthropoda > Branchiopoda > Anostraca > Artemiidae > Artemia > Artemia sp. Qi Xiang Cuo. The sequence goes on along the minus strand of NC_142803.1, from coordinate 35,801,185 downwards.
CGCCTTCTGGCTAGTTCAAAATCCACTACAACGTTTTGAAAGGTCCAACTTAATAATGTAAGCCGTTTTTGAGATATCGCTGTATCAATCTTTTGACAATCTACAGTTCGTTTTGAATTAGTTCAACGTCCACCTAAATATTCCTTGAAAGCTTCACCTTTATTCCCTTAGCTTGCATAGTAGTAATAGTTGTATTAGCAGTAGTAGTATTAGTATTAGCATGCGTATAGCACCTTCGGTTTTCTTCGACATCCCCTAAACACACGCTGAGGTTTCAACTTAATAGCACAAACCTTTCCTGAAGCATGACTGATACTTCCTTTTGACAGCCTGTTTGTGCATAGTGCGTTTCGATTTAGTTCAATACTGTTTCAGTATTCCTCATATTTTTGCCTTATACCCTTAGCTTTAGTAGCAGTAGTAATAGTACCTGTGGCAATAGTAGTGACAGTAGAATTAATAGTAGTAGCCTTAGCTTTAGTAGCAGTAGCAGTTGTACTAGTATGAATAGAGGCAGTAGCATTAGGATGCAAATGTTGTCTTTTGGTTTGTTCAACAACCCTCACAACAAGCATTATAAGTTTCAACTTCACACACCAATCCATTCCTAAGACATTGCTGATACGCACTTTTGACAACCTTCATACAGACAGCGTGTTGTCATTCAATTCACCCTTTCCGTCAATATTCCCTGCAAATTTCACCTCATACCCTTAGGCATAGTTATAATAGTAGTCACACTAGTAGCATTAGTACTAGTAGGACAAGACGTAGTATTAACAGTAATAACACTGGTACTAGTAGCAGCAGTAGCATTAGCATGTTGCCTTTTTGTAAGTTGAACATCCTATTCATGAAGTCCTGGAAGTTTCAACTTAATACAATTAATTGTTGCTATAACAGTGCTGATATGCTCTTTTGATAACCTGTATATTTGTATACTTCCTAAATTTTTCATCTTAATACTCCTAGAATTACAAGTAGATACAATAGAAGCAGTAATTGGAGTAGCAGTAGTAGCAGTGGTAGTAGTAGTAGCAGTAGTAGTAGTAGTACTAGTGATAGTTGCGAGCACATACTTCCTTTTGGTCAATTGATCTCCTCATTTAAGCATTCTCTGAAACTTCCAACTTAATACCCAAATCCATTCTTGACATACGCCCTTTTGAAAATCTGCATGCACATAATGTCATTCTTTTGATTTAGTTCAACTTTTCCCTGAATATTTCCTCAGATTTCCATTTCAATAACCACAGCCTTGATAGTATTCGTTGCAGAAACAGTAGTTTTAGTCGTAGTAGTGGTAGCAGTAGTGGTAGTAGTAGTTTTACTTGTAATAGCTTACAAATATTGCTTTTTTGGTTAATTGATCAACTCCCTTATCATTTCCTAAAAGTTCCAATTTCGTGAAAGTTCCAGTGATTGCCTAGTAATCATATATCTAGTATATTTCTAGTAAATGATTTTTGGACTATTTTGAACAAGATGGCTATTTCAAAATTTTGATCGCTTACATTTGGAGAATCGCCTGTATTTGTGTCATATTGATAACCTTCAGTAACTTATCTCTAATCTCATAACCACCATATCTAAAAACTCATTAACCATTCAATCAGCAGCTGGGAACTTATTTTTTTTAACCCTTTTAGTACTATCACTAATTTATCCTGAGAAAATAAAATCTTTTTTCACATCCAAAGTGTCAAAAACTTTTTATTCTATTCGGTATAACTGTTTTTCACACTCGCAAAATGTTCTCTTTAACTCTTTCCTTATCACTAATTGCGGCCCACTGAAAATTATCACTAATTTTCCTTATCCAGTCAAGACTGACTATTTCCCCTCAGTTTATTAACATGCCAGTACAATATTACACTATTTTGCCGTCTGGCTGCATCTTCCAGATCTTTGTCAATTTTACCCATGTCCTTCAATTCACACCTTAATTCATATTTTATGCTTTCTCCACTACTTTACTTTTCTCCTATCTACGTTTAAATTGATCGTTTTTAAGTACTTAGTCCTAAGGAACACAGCAAGGGCAGTGGGAGAACACAAATCAAATGGGACAGTAAAACTCCCCTAAACTTAGATTATGCTGGTGGTTTAAGCATTCTATATGAAAATATTAGCGAAATGAGTTAATTTTTAGAGGTTTTGCCAGTTTCAGGGTGAATGATTTGGTTTAAAAATTAGTACTAAGAAGACTAAGTCTTTAAGACTAGGAATACCATATGGTGAATAGGTGATTTTTGGTACCGAGAACATTAAAAATAAAAAAACAAAGGGAAAATATCTCAAGGCAAAGAAACAAACGGGTCTATGGCCAGTAGAAGGAAAAGAAAAACTAAAACGATGGGGATACTTCGTCTGTAGAAAACAAGGCGTCTTCAATGCTAAGAACAAAGATAAAACCTAAAATAGTCTATACAACCCAAACTAAGACAAAGTCTAAAACTAATAAAAAAACAAAAACAATATCTATATATATAATTACTACTAAATCATAAAATAGCGAAGAAAGGATGAAAACGAGGACAGTAGTAGTATGGGTCAATTACTCCTGCGGGTGCCCTGTCCCTAAATTCCGGCGGGTTTCATGTCCCTATATTCCGGCGGCTGACCCTCCCCTACACATTTCGGTGGGTGCCCTGTCCCTACATTCCGGCGGGTGCCCTGTCCCTACATTCCGGCAGGCACCCTGTCCCACCATTTCGGCGGGTGCCCTTTCCCACCATACAAGCGAAGCCCTATACAATACAAGCGCAACCATATTTGAGTTACCAATCCCTCATATCCTCTCTGTTAACAAAACAAAATTTTCTCATATATATATATATATATATATATATATATATATATATATATATATATATATATATATATATATATATATATATATATATATATATATATATATATATATATATATATATATATATATATATATATATATATGTAAGAAAGTTTTGTTTCGTTACCCAGAGTCACTATCCAGAGCTCCAAGTCTCACATCATGGCCCCGAGTTTCCACGTCATGCACCCACCTCCAGGGGCCCCCTCCACTTCCACCCCACCCCCCTCCAGTACCCCATTTTTTTTAAATAGATTTGTTTCAATTTTTTCTATGTCTTAACATGACATGCAATCTGGTGGACATAGTTTTTGGATTTGTTCTCGTCGTCGACATTATTATGTAACTGGAAATAAATTCTACGGCAATCGATATATTGTTTCAGGGACGTTGGCTTACTGATGTTAAGCGTCACTACATCGTAACAAGTTATTTGCGCAGTAGATTTCTCAATTTCTCTTGATTTTTCGTAAGTATTATCAGTCATCTGTACCGGGAACCTTTGTTTTGGCATCATTGCGAGAATATGCATAACACATTGATTTGAGATGCTTGCTGGACAGACATATTCTTTTGAAGGTTAATGAAGCTTGTTTCGATCTCCAAGATTGTAGTTACTACAACCGGACAGGAATCATTTTTGTAATGTAATGGTTCTGAGCATTGACTGTTGATTATCGATAATAATTATTGATTATTGGTATTTGATTCCGAGAATTTCAAAAATGGTGCGTTATCTTGTACTTCTTAATCATTCAGGTTGTCGGTGAAACAATACAATACGTTCTGTGACAGCCCTCACATCTGGTCATTTGAGATAACAATTGTGTCAACAACATTTTTAGATTTTAAGCAATTTTCCATTGATTTCTCTGTTCCCTGATTCCATGTGGGTTTTGTTTCTGTACTTGACGTTCATGAAAAAAACGAAGATTATCTGTTAAATAAGTAATTCATTTATTGTTTAAAAGAGGTTTCGTGATTTATACAGTTTGGTCATGATTTCTGTGGTTTGGTCTGGATTTCTAGGGTTGTCTAAAACTTTTTATTGTAAATTAGTCTGGATTTCTATGCGTTGGCTATGGTGCATAGCATAGAAATCCGCATGGTGGATATGATTTCTAGGGATTTTTCTGGATTTCTACAGTTTGCTTTTGATTTTTTATTAATTCGTTGAGATTTCTATGTATCAGTCATGATTTTTTTAGAAGATTGGCCATGATTTCTACAGTTTGGTATTGATTTCTATGGTTTGGTCTGGCACTGGGAGGAGCAAACACCCGCCCAGACACAGAGGCTTAGAAAGTGAGAGAGACAAAAACACATACAAATAAAAAGAATCAAATATACAAACCGACAAAGAAAGGCAGTGGGAGAAGCTAACAACCACCCAGACACACAGGCATAGTGAGTGAGAGGGCCAAAAACACAAACAAATACACAATTCAAACATACAGACAGTCAAAGAGAGACACTGGAGCAAGCAAACGCCCACTCAAACACACAGGCTTAGAGAGTGAAAGCGACAAAAACGCATACAAACATAGGGAGACAAAAAACACAAACAAATACATAGACTCAAACATACAAACAGACACAGACAGAAACTAGAACCTAGCCTAGATACACCTAGCCTAGAACCAAGCCTAGACGCACAGGTAAAGAGAGTGAGGGAGGCAAAAACACATACAAATACGTAGATTCAGACATAAAAACCGACATAGACAGGCACTTTGGCAAGCAAACACGCGCCCAAAAACACAGGCTTAGAGAGTGAGAGAGATAAAAACATATATAAACATAATTCAGACATAGAAACAAGCAGAGAAACACTAGGCTAAGCAAACAACTACCCAGATACACAGGCTTAGAGAGTGAGAGAAACATAAACACATACACATACATAGATTCAGACATAAAAACTGACAAAGAAAGGCACTGGGACAAGCAAACATCGGCCCAGACACACAGGCTTAGAGAGAGAGAGAGAGAGAGAGAGAGAGACAGAAACACATACAAATACAAAATTCAGATATACAAGCAGACAAAGACAGACACTGGGACAAGCAAACACCCGCACAGACGCACATGCTTAGACAGTGGCAGAGACAAAAACGCATACAGAGACATAAATTCAGACATGCAAATCAACAAAGACAGGCACTTAGATCAGGAAACACCTACCCAGACACACCGGAAAGAGAGTGGGAGCGACAAAACACAAACACATACAGATTCAGACATGCAAACAGTCAAAGACGGATACAAGGATTAGAAATCACCCGCCCTGACACACAGGCTTAGAGAGTGTGAGAGAGAGATAGAGTGAGTGTTAGAGTGATATAGACACAGAGAGACAGAGAAATAGATAGAGGGAGAGAGATAGAGAGAGATAGAGAGATAGAGAGAGAGAGAGAGAGAGAGAAAAAGAGAGAGAGAGAGAGAGAGAGAAAGAGAGAGAGAGAGAGAGACAAAACACATACAAATACGCCACTCAAACATACAAACCGACAAAGACAGGCACTGGGAGAAGCAGACACCCACCCAGAAAAACAGGCTTAGAGAATGAGAGAGACAAAAACAAGTACAAATACATAATTCAGACATAAAAATAGACAAAGACAGACACTGGGATAAGTAAACACCCGCCCAGACACAAAGGCAAAGAAAGTGAGAGAGAGAGAGAGAGACAAAAACAAATACAAATACACCATTCAAACATACAAACCGACAAGACAGGCAATGGGACAAGTAAACACCCGTCCTGACACACAGGCTTAGAGAGTAAGAGAGACAAAAACGCATAAAAATACACAATTCAGACATACAAACAGTCAAAGACAGACACTGGGACAAGCAAACACTCACCCAGACGCACAGGCATAGAGAGTGAGAGAGACAAAATCGGATACAAAGACATAAATTCAGACATGCGAACCGACAGACAGGCCCTGAGACAAGCAAACACCCACCCAGACACGCAGGCAAGGAGAGTGAGAGAGACAAAAACACATACAAATACAAAGATTCAGACATACAAACAGTCAAAGACAGGGACGGGGACAAGCAAACACCCGCGCAGAAAAATAGCCTTGGACAGTGCGAGAGACAAAAACACATACAAATACACATATTCAAACATACAACCCGACAAAGACAGGCACTGGGAGAAGCAATCACCCGCCTAGACACACAGGCTGAGAGAGAGAGACACAAAAACGCATAGAAATACAAAATTCAGACGTACAAACATACAAAGTCAGACACTGGGACAAGCAAACACTAACCCAGACACACAGGCACAGAAAGTGAAAGGGACAAAAACGCATACAAACATATAAATTCAGACATTTAAACTGACAAAGACAGGAACTGGAACAAGCAAACACCCACCCAGAAACACTGGCAAATAGAGTGAGGGACATAAACACACAGAAACACATAGATTCAGTCATACAAACCGACAAAGACAGGCACTGGGAGAAGCAAACACCCACCCAGAAACACAGGGTTAGAGAGTCAGAGCCCTAACCTAACCTAAACTGTCCCACCATACAAGCGGCCTTTTAATTTAGGCGCAACCCTACCCCACCTACAACAAGATCCTTATTACAGCAAGAGGCCTGTCGCACCATCCAACAACAGTCCTATTACAACACGAGCCCTGTCCCACCATACAACAACACCATTATTACAACAAGAGTCCTGTTCCACCATACAACAAGACACATACAACAAGAGCCCTGTCCCACCATACAACGAGAGCCCTATTACAATAAGAGCCCTGTCCTACCATACAACAAGAGTGCTATTGCAAGAAGAGCCCTGTCCCAACATACAGCAAGAGCCCTATTACAAAAGAGCTCTGTCCCACGATACAACAAGAGCCCTATTACAAATAGAGCCCTGACCCACCATGCAACAAGAGCCCTGTTATAACAAAAGCCCTGTACCACCATACAAGTGGCCTACTACTTTAAGCGGTGCCATGTCCCACCATACAAGAGGCCTATTACTTTAAGCGTGGCCCTGTCCCACTTTACAAGCGGCCTATTACTTTAAGTGGTGCCCTGTCCCACCATACAAGCGGACACATGTTGGAGTTACTGTTCCCTCATATCAACTCTCTTAATGACATACAAGATCTATCATTTACTTGGAAACAAGTTTTCTAACGCAAGAATGGTATTACTCCAAGCGGGCACATAGGAAATCATTTCAAGCGGACATCCTTATATCAAATTCTCCTATATGGAATTTTTCTGTAAGAATGCCAACAGTTAGAGCGGGCCTTCCGTTATCTCAAACAAATGTTTAGAAGTGAATTTGAAGTGACATTAAATCTTATAAATGGAGGTTTATAATAGGTTCTAATATACAATTGGATGAGATCTTTTTTTGTACTCTAATGGTATTAAACCGACTATTGATTATTAACTATTGGTTATCGATTATGACTGAAGTAGGGCAGGTATCATTATTTTAATGTAATGGTACTGTGCTTTAATTAGATGAAGAAAGTGCTACTCTTTTCTTCCTTAATGGTCTAAGACCATGAAGAAGGTTCAACGGCGACTGCCCCGATGCTGCTGACTACATAACCAAGTCATAGATGTCGTTATTATTAACTTTAGTTATAGATGGTGATATGTTTTCTTTTCCAACGACACGTTTTATAGCTTCCAAGCAATTTCACATTGATTTTGTGAAGTGTAGGAATCGAACGTGAGGCCCATGATATCCTATGGTAAAAGAACAACACGTTACTCGACTGAGCCAACATGCCATTGAAAATATTATGATTTTAGAAATACATTCTAGTGCCTTCAGTTTTTGGGACGTTGGCCAACTGATGTTAAGCGTCACAATATCGTAACAAGTTATTTGCACAGTCAATTTATCAACAGGATTTTTGGTAGGTGTTAACAGTGATCTGTTTCCGGGCATCACTTATGGTATCCCCCTGAGAATATACATGCCACGATGATTTGAGATGCATATTGGACAGACATATTCTTTTGATGATTAATGGATATGTGCAAATCGGTTTTTCATTACTGGGCTGGGACATTAGTTTGGGCCCAACATTCTCATCCAGGACCCCCCTGTCCCCATCCAGGGCTCCATTTCTCCACTCCAGGACCCAAAGTCTCCCACCAGGACTCCAAATCCCACACCAGGGCTCCAAGTCCCCCTCCATGCCCCCCACCTCCTGGGTCCCAACCTTCCCCTTACAGGGTCCCCCTCCAGGACCCCTGACCCTTTTCTTTCTTTTTTTGACATATTTTATTCAACTTTTATTTTTCCATGTCTTAAAAAGACAAGCAATCTGTTGAACATAGTTTTTGGATTTTTTCTTGTGCGGCAGCCCCACTGGTACTCTATAGTTGGTCGTCATAATCAAAATCTTGTCTGAAATTATCATACACCTTAAATTGCAGTATTAATGTTTTACATGATATTAACAGATCCTACTCGGTATTACAAAATTTTGTCTTATATTATAAAAGTCTTGCAAGATATTATAAGTATCTTCTCTGGTATTACCAAAGTCTTGCAAGCTATTTAAAAATCATGCAGAATATTATCAGAATTTTGCGAATTGTTTCCAAATCTTGTATGGTATAATCAAAATCTTGTCTGAAATTTTCAAACACCATATATTGCAGTATTAATGTCTTACATGCAATTATCAAATCTTGCTAGGTTTTACAGAATCTTGTCTGGCATTATAATAGCCTTGCAAGGTATTATGAGTATCCTCTCTGATATTACAAAAGTCTTGCAAGCTATTAACAAAATTATGCATGGTATTATCAAAATCTAGCCTAGAGTTTCCAAATTTTGTATGGTAATATCAAAATCCTGCCTGAAATTATCAAACACCTTACATTGCAGTATTAATGTCTTACATGATATTACCAAACCTTGCTAGGTATTACAAAATCTGTTTTTGCATCATCAAAGTCTTACAAGGCATTATGAGTATCTTCTCTAGTATTACCTAAGTCTTGCAAATTATTCACAAAATCATGCATGGCAATATCAAAATATTGCCAAGTGGTTTTAAATCTTGTGTGGTATAATCAAAATCTTGTCTGAAATTATCAAACACCATACATTGTAATATAAATGTCTTACAAGAAATTACCATACCTTGCCAGGTATTACAAAATATTGTCTTGTATTATCTAAGTTTTGCTAGGTATTATGAGTGTCCTCTCTGATATTACCTAAGTAATGCAAGCTATTAACAAAATTATGCATGACATTATCAAAATCTTGCCAAGTGTTTCTAAATCATGTATGGTAAAATCAAAATCCTCTCTGAAATTTTCAAACACCTTCCATTGCAGTATTAATGTCTTGCATGATATTACCAAATCTTGCTAGGTATTACAAAATCTGATCTTGTATTTTCAAAGTATCGCAAGAGATTATGAATATCCTCTCTGGTATAACCTTAGTCTTGCAAGTTATTAACAAAATCATGCATGGTATTACCAAAATCTTGCCAAGTCTTTCCAAATTTTGAGTGATTTGTCTGAAATTATCAAACACCTTACATTGCAGTATTAATTTCGTGCATTATATTACCAAATCTTGCTAGGTATTAAAAAACCTTGTATTGCATTATTCAAGTCTTACAAGACATTATAAGTATCGTCTCCGGTATCACCTAAGTCTTGCAAGTTATTAACAAAATCATGCATGGTATTATCAAAATCTTACCAAGTGTTTCCAAATCTTCTGTGATATAATCAAAATCTCGTCTGAGATTATCAGGCACCTTACAATACAGCATAAATTTCTAATATGATATTACCAAATCATGCTAGATATTAAAAAATATTGTATAGAATTATCAAAGTCTTGCAAGACATTATAAGTATCCTCTATGGCTTTACCTAAGTCTTACAAGTTATTAACAAAATCATGCATGGTCTTATCAAAATCTTGATAAGTATTGCAAATTCTGGTCCTGCACTATAAAAGTCTTTCAAGACATTGTGAGGATCCTCAGATATTACCTAAGCATTACAAATTATTGTCAAAATCATGCATGGTATTATCAAAATCGTATCAAGTGTTTCCAAATCTTGTGTGATGACCGACCATAGAGTACCAGTGGGGTGGTCTCATGAGAAAAATCCAAAAGAACTTTCAATGAGTTTTACATTTAAAAGTCTAAATGGCGACACGTTTTCAATACCTCAAGTGCTGGCATCCTTTTCAGTAATAGATATAGATAGTAATATAACTGAATTTCAATCTAGGTTACATTGAGTTAACTGCTTTCAACTAAGGTTCGTTTAACTTCACTAAGGGAAGTTGAATGAACCTACGGTTGCTGTGTTTTTTTAAATATTTGCGTAATTTTCAATTTTTTCACTGGCTGTTAAATTGTCTTTATTTCCATCCTTTCTTCGTGATTTTATGTTTTATCATCATTAGCCAGACTGGTCTCTGAAATTATTTATAATTACTATTACTTTGATTGAGCACCATGCACGTTAGTTAAAGTTACTCAAGTGAGAACACTGAAGCGACTGATCGATCAAGACTAATCAACTGGACAAATTCATTTATCTAGGTAGTAGTATCATAGGCAGCACAATCGCGCTGCCTAAGAAAAGAACGATGTTGGCACAATGTATTATTATTTTTTTATTTTCTTCTTTTTCCGTACCAGGGTACTTCGTATCGAAAGAGTTGTCCTAGAAACTTCGAAAATGGCTCATTACATTGGGAATTAGAGTGGATTGTGCCCTTTTTAATCGTAAAAAAATATTGGATGGCAGCTAACACCCCTTCCACGCCCGCCATTTCCCCAAACAAATCCAATCAAAATTTTAAGATAGCCATTTTGTTCAGCGTAGTTGATTTCCAAATAGAAAACATGTTTTTGAGGAGGTCAATCCCCCACAACCCTCAGGTCAAGGGTTTTAAGTTATGCCATGGGGGCATATAAGAATGATGTTGGCACAATATATTATTCATTTTTTTTCCTTTAAACCAGGGCACTTCGTATCGAAGAAGTTGTCGTAGAAACTTTGAAAAGGGCTCATTCAATTGGAAATTGGAGTGGCTTGTGCCCTTTTTGATAGTCGAAAGTGATTGGAAGACAACTAACACCCCTTCCATGCCCACGATTTCCCGAAACACATCCAATAAAAATTTTGAGATAGCCATTTTGTTCAGCGTAGTTTATTTCAAGACAGAAAATATGTTTTTGAGGAGGTCACTCCCCCACAACCCTCAGGGCAAGGGTTCTAAGTTATGCCCTGGCGGCATATAAGAACGATATTGGCACAATGTTGTATTTATTATTTTTTCCTATAGACCAGGGCACTTCGTATCGAAGAAGTTGTCGTAGCAACTTCGAAATGGCTCATTCAATTGGAAATCGGAGTGGCGTTTGTCCTTTTTAATAGTCGAAAGTGATTTGAAGGCAGCTAAAACCCCATCCACGCCCGCCAATTCCCCAAACAAATCCAATCAAAATTTTGCGATAGCCATTTTGTTCAGCGTAGTTGATTTCCAAATAGAAAACATGTTTTTGAGGAGGTCAATCCCCCACAACCCTCAGGTCAAGGGTTTTAAGTTATGCCCTGGGGGCATATAAGAATGATGTTGGCACAATGTATTATTTATTATTTTTTTTCCTTTAAACCAGGGCACTTTGTCTCGAAGAAATTGTTATAGAAACTTCGAAAAGGGCTAATTCAATTGGATATCGGAGTGGCTTCTGCCCTTTTTAATAGTCGAAAATGATCGGAAGGCAACTAACACCCCTTCGATACCCACGATGTCCCGAAACATATCCAATCGAAATTTTGGGATAGCCATTTTGTTCAGCGTAGCTGATTTCCAGATAGAAAATATGTTTTTGAGTAGGTCACTCCCCCACAACCCTCAGGGCAAGGGTTCTAAGTTATGCCCTGGGGGCATATAAGAACGATATTGGCACAATGTTTTATTTATTATTTTTTTTCCTTTAGACCAGGGCACTTCGTATCGAAGAAGTTGTCGTAGAAACTTCGAAAAGGCTCATTCAATTGGAAATCGGAGTGGCGTGTGCCTTTTTTAATAGTCGAAAGTGATTGGAAGGCACCTAACACCCCTTCCACGCCCGCCAGTTCCCCAAACACATCCAATAAAAACTTTTGAGATAGCCATTTTGTTCATCGTAGTTGAGTTCGACAAATAAATTATGTTTTTGAGGATGACACTCCTCCAAAGCCCTCAGGGCAAGGGTTGTAAGTTATGCCATGGGGCCATATACGGTTTTTATAGAAAGCGTTGTCGTAGAAACTCCAAAAAAGGCTCATTAGATTGGGAATTCAAAGGGCTAGTGCCCTTTTCAATAGTCGAAAGTGATTGGAAGGCAAATAAACCCCCTCTCACGCCCACCTTTTTCCCAAACACGTTCAATCAAAATTTTAAGATGACCATTTTGTTCAACGCAATTGAAAATTCTGAAATTAGATCTTTGAGGATAACAACACCCCCCCCACACAGCCCCCAGGGCAAGGATTGTAAGTTATGCCCTGGGGGCATATAAATTTTTTATAGAATGCGTTGCCGTAGAAAATTTAAAAAGGGCTCATTTGATTGGAAATTATAATGGCTAGAGCCCTTTTTAATAGTCGAAAGGGATTTGAAGGGAACTAACACCCCTTTTAAGCCCACCATTTCCCCAAACACATCCAATCAAAATTTTGAGATAGCCATTTTGTTCCACGCAGTTTAAAGTTCAGGAAATTATACCTTTGAGCAGGACACTCCCCCAACAGTCTTCAGGACAAGGGTTATAATTTATGCCCTGGGGGCATATAAGTTTTTATTGAAATTTGAAAAAGGGCTCATTCGGTCGGAAATTCAAAGGTCTAGAGCGCTTTTTAATAGTCGAAAGTGATTTGAGGGTAACTAAACCCCCTCTCACGCCCACCTTTTCCCCAAACACATCCAATCAAAATTTTGAGATCGTCATTTTGTTCAACGTAGTTGTAAGTTCTGGAAATTAGGTCTTTGAGGATGACAACCCCTCCCCCTCAGAACCCCCAGGGCAAGGGTTACAAGTTATGCCCTGGGGGCATATAAGGTTTTTATTGAAAGATTTGTCGTAGAAACTTGAAAAAGGCTGCAATAGATTTGAAATTCAAAGGGCTAGTGCCCTTTTTAATAGCCGAAAGTGATTGGAGGACAACTAATCCCCCTCTCACGCCCACGTTTCCCTCAAACACATACAATCAGAATCTTTAGATAGCTATTTTGTTCAACGTAGCTGAAAGTTTTGGAAATTGGGTCTTTAAGGATGACCCCCCTCCCCCACAACTACACTCAGGGCAAGGGTTTTAAGTTATGCCCTGGGGGCATATAAGGTTTTTATTGAAATCGTTGTCGTAGAAACGTCAAAAATGGCTTATTCGATTGGAAATTGAAATGGCTAGTGCCCTGTTTAATAGTCGAAAGTAATTGAAGGGCAACTAATCCCCCTCTCACGCCCACCATTTCCCCAAACACATGCTATCAAAATTTTGAGATAGCCATTTTTTTTACGTAATTGAAAGTTATGGAAATTTGGTCTTTGTGGATGACAACCCCCCCCCCCACAGCCCTCAGGGCAAGGGTTGTAAGTTATGCCCTGGGGGCATATGCGGTTCTTATAGAAATGGTTGTCGTAGAGACTTCAAAAAGGGTTCATTCGATTTGAAATTGAAACGGGTAAAGCCCTTTTTAATAGTCAAAAGTGATTGAAGGGCAACTAACCCCCCTCTGACACCCACCATTTTCCCAAACACATCCAATCAAAATTTTGAGACATTCATTGTGTTCAATGTAATTGAAAGTTCTGGAAACTAGGTCTTTGACGATGACAACCGTCCCCCTGCCCACAACCCTCGAGACAAAGGTTGTAATTTACGCCCTGGGGTTATATAAGGCTTTTATAGAAAGTTTCGTCGTAGAAACTTCAAAAGGGCCCATTTGATTGGAAATTGAAAGGACTTGTGCCCTTTTTAATACTCGAAAGTGATTGAAGGGAAACTAACTCCCCTATCACACCTACCATTTCCCCAAACAAAATTTTGAGATAGTCATTTTGTTTAACGTAATTGAAAATTCTGTTGAGGATGACAACCCACTCACAGCCCTAGGGCAAGGGTTATAAGTTATGCCCTGGGGGCATATAAGGTGTTTATAGAAAGTGTTTTCGTAGAAACTCAAAAACGGCTCATTCGATTGAAAATTGAAAGTGCTAGTGCCCTTTTTAATTGTCGAAAGTGATTGGAAGGCTTGACATTTCTATAGTAAAGATTGACCTGGGTACAATGCATTATTATTTTTTTTTCTTGTTGTTCAGACCTTTGCACTTGGTATTGAAGGAGTTGTCGCAGGAACTTCGAAAAGGGCTCATTTGATTGAAAATAGAAAGGACTAATGCCCTTTTTAATAGTCAAAAGTGTTTGGAGGGCAACTAGTCCCCCCCCCACGCCCACCCTCCCATTTGCCCATTATGTTTAAAACAAAATGTTGCCTTAAGATCAAATCAAAATGCACTGTGTTAATGCTAATTCCAAATAAGGCATCTCAGCAGAATCCCAAGAACGACTGAGGGTATTATGTTCAAACTTTCGGGGCTTTTTCTGCTCTTAAAAATTAACCAAATCATAATAGCGTAAATGTATCCAATCTATCAAAGAAAATATAACAGATTTTTTTTTTTTTTTTGCGAATTGTATCAAGTTTTCTATTTCAGGTCAACTAGAGGAGGTATGAAACTAGATTAATCACTTCTATTTGTGTCCAGATTTTTAAAAGGGTGTATGTTGTTAAAATTGCTGAAAATTTTTCTCCAACATACAAATAGCAGCCCAAACTATAAAGTCTTAAAAAAAAAGATTTAAAGTATTATTTTCTTTTTCCCTGAAAAGACTATGTCAATATAAAATGAACACAAATTAATTAAAAACTTTTTCCACAAAATAAGTGTTTAAGAAAAGTAAATAACTCCATTAAACCAAAAATAAGCAAAATATAAAATCAAATAATCTACCAAGCCTGAAACTACCACAAATCAGCATCAATAAATAAATTAAACCCAAAACGAACAGAAATAAATTAACATGAGTAGGGCTCAAAACCCCTATGCCTTCCCAAGGCCAGACCATAATTTGCACTCTACTGTAAAAAATACAAATCAATGTGAATTGTCAGGTTAATTTACATATACTGATATTTAGTAATCCAAATGTTAATATTATTTGATGTGTGAAAGTAAAAACATTTATATGTTTTTACTTTCACAAAAAGCCTCAATAGTGCAACGATTTACAACTCATTAACCAGCAAGAAGGAAGGAGCAATGCTGCACGAATGAAGGATTTGAAGGCTAAATGACATCAAGTTTTCAGAGAAAAAGGAGGTAATCAGAAGCATTGGCTTCGGTTATCAAATTGGCAACAGCAGAGAGTGCCTCGGGACAGGAGAATCTACACTGAAAGCCGAACTGATGAGGCAGATATTACATTTCTGATACAATTTATTCTGCTTCTCCGTGCAAAGATTACAAAAAAAAACAACTGAAACTTGAAAGCCGCAAAACACACAATAGCAATAAATTTTAGGTAAGGGAACTGCCAAGAAAACACACCAATGAATTAAGCTAATTATCTTGTATCGCATAAAACTTGAGTGCTGGAAAATACTGTACCGGTAAACCTTGACAAAACCTTTTATTACCAATTTTAACGCGGCTGCTATTTTCAGTATTAAAGAAGAAAATAGGATTTTAAACTTTTGGAATCGAAATTTTCATCGTCAAGTTAATCAAGATTTCGGAAGCTAATCTTGAATCTGATGTTTTTTCAACCTTCATAAGTTTGAGCTCAAGAAGTAAGTTTTTAGATACCCCCTCTGCTCCACAGTTATCATTACACTTACGATTAGTCGTAATTACATTAGTGTTACCATTACGATTAAGCGTTATCATTATGATTTACGATTAAGTTCAGTCATGAAACAAGCCATCCTTATATTCAGATTTTGTTCAATTCTGGAAAACTAATATAATATTCAATTTTCTTTTTCTTTTTTTTTATTTATTTCACAAATACAACTTGAATTTTCATATTACATATGGTTAATGCGTTCGCACTTTGTAAAATTTCGTTTTTTTAGAATTTTGAGGGAGGTAACTCTTCAAAAATTGGTTATGGTATGTTTACACTTTTACTTTATAATTCTATGCTGGGTAACTATGCTGGGTAACTGGGTAAATTGTGGGTAACTTTTTTTACTGACTGAAATGGTGGAATACATTCCACTAAATTGAAGAATTTAGTCATAGTTTTCACCACCTCTAGTTACTATGTTAAAAACGTATCGGCTCAGACTGCTCGAAGAGTACTCACTTTAATTTCAGTGCCACCTATGGAGTACATTTTTCAAATGTGATGATCTTCATTCTGCATGGTTATATTTTAGGAATACGTACATAATCCGTTCCTGAACGATTATAGATGAAACGAATTATTACTTTTTTGGGAGGTATTATTTCAAAAGAAAAGCCCTACCAAATTATTTCAAAAGAAAAGCCCTACCCAGGCTGATTTTATGCACATAGCCAGGCAATGAAACGAGAGAGCAAAAAGCCCTAACAAAATCTAAGTTGCACAAAAACCTTATTTAGTGTAATGTTAAAAGTAGTATAATAAATAATAAATAAATATATTGGAAAAACCCGTCACAATTGAACAAAAGACGGATAAAAAACAAAAGAGAAGAAAACGCACATACAAAACACAACGAAACTTCTTGAAATGAAAATAATCACGAAGGAACTATAATACAACTATGTAAGAATGGCAGTCCACTGGTGGTTACTCGCTTCTACTCTATCACGGTACTTTTTAAGACACGCTTCCACCGCAGTAAATGGATCAGGTACTGAATACCGCCTCGTTAGGTAAGAATTACTTGTTCTTAATGGCATCTCAAGTAGGAACTTGAGGTACCTGAAGAATATTCTTCTTATAGTTACTTTATTCGAATTTGTAAGTAACTTCCAGAACGGCGAAACGTAAAGAACATGGGGTAAGGCAACAGCAACAAATATTTGTGCACGCAGCGACCTATTTAGATTACGCTTGGAGGAAACCGAAGCTCCATAAGCTGACCTGATCTTCTTCTCGATGTGCTTTACAAGTAGTGCTCGTGTATGCTGAAGAGTTTCACCGATCGGCAGACCCAGGTATACAATTGACTTAGAGGGCATGACCACCTGTGACCCTAGTTGGATTTCGGGTTGAGAGGCATTCCAGTTAAATAACAGTACTTCACATTTTGTCACATTAAAACTCAACCCGATTTCATCATACTCCATCTCCAAAATTTTAAAGTTAGATTCCAAAGAAGACAAAATTCTTGAAAAGTTTAGAAGGTCATCTGCAAACCCAACTAGGGACACGTCAATGCCTTTAAAAATACAGCAAGGGGCCACTTTTGACTGGGTCGTCGATATGCTGTTGTTGAATAGATCAGGTGATGATACGGCTCCCTGTTTTATACCTTTCTTCACCACAGCAAACCTACGACTTAATTTACCTGACAGTTTAATACGGACCTTGAGCCTACTATACATGTCGTTCAAGGGTTTGACAATAGCACGGTCAACTCCGGACTTTCTCAGCTCAACCATATTCTGAGAATGGATACCTGAATCAAAAGCCCGCCGTACATCATATTCTCCTATAGCTAGGCTTTCTTTCGAAATGTGGGCATCCAGTAGAACATTTGCAACTACATGCAAGGCATGGGCACATCCTAAGCCAACTTGGAATCCAAACTGGTGGGGAGGCACTTTACAACTAGCTTTAATGTCCGAAATTATGAGCTTTTCAAATAGCTTGCAATTTTTTTTTTTTTTTTTTTTTTTTTTTTTTTTTTTTTTTTTTTTTTTTTTAATAATTGTTTTAATAATTTTTTAATAATTTTTTTTAAAAATTTAATAATTATTTAATAATAATAATAGTAGTATCCAGTAATTTCATTTAAAAAGGCCATAGGATAAATTTGATACATGATAGTTAAAGTGGTTCACTACAAATGCCCCCCGCCAAAAAAAAGCATAAGAAATGAAAGCGCCAAATTAAAGCAACACCAAACAAGGACATTACGTGCTACAGCACATTTAAAGTTTGTTCGGATTCAACATGGAAGTATTGATGGGGTAAATAAAACGAAAGAGAAATTCCGAAACATATTCTTGATCTTCATAATTTAAACTAATTGCAATCTCCAATAAATGTCAAGAGACACCTAGCTTAGTCGTGAACTTAGGGATACAATATATCTACTAAACTTTCTAATCCCCACCCTCTATTTGGTATGACTGCTAGTTGAAAAATAAACCTTATGGAAAACAGAGGTAGGCAGTTTGGGTATATGTGGGAATAACTGTATTTTATCACTATGTTAACTAGACATTTGTCAATTCAAGAAATATAAGAAACTACCAAAATGTTTTTGTCCTACATATGGTCTGTTGAAAAATTAACGAAAGCCATTTTTAACTCAAAAGTCGTTTTTTTTCCTATTTTTGTAAGAGCTAAGAAAATCGATTTGTACATCAAATTCACGCTACTGGTCACTTAAGTAACATTTGGCTTCTAACTAATTGCTAGCGTATTCATTAAAGCTCATCGTTTTTGCTGTGAACCTTGACAGTGGATGTTGGTTGACAGATATGAAAAGCAAAAAAGAAAACTTGGTAAAAGCTCAAATAAGACGACTAGAGTTTTCAGAATGACACAGAAACATCATCGATGGGTTAAACTTATTCTCTCGAGAGTTTTATATGGTCTGTTTATTTTTAGATTTTTACAGAGGGCTAGATAAGAAAAAAAAGCTTTATTACTGTTGAGTTTGGTACAGAGGGATAGATAAGAGAAAGAGTTTTATTACTGTTGAGTTTGGTATATTGATGCTTCTTTCTGGTACTACAAACACTAAAACATTATTCTCTCGGGTTTTCAAGATGGAGTCAAAACTTACAGAACATCCTTTATAAGTAATTAATTAAAAAAAAACTTTCCGAAAAATAAGTTTTTCAAAGAAAAGTAAAGGCCATTTTAAACTTAAGCTCAGAAGATACAAATACCTGTTAAAATTCAAACTCAAAACGACCAGAAATTACTATTAAAGAATAAATGAACCCCAAAACGAACAGAAATTAAATAAACAATCATAGCAATTTCAACATACAACAAGTAATAATATAAATGAATAAATAGATCTTAAAGCGATTAATGCTTGGATTGAATATGAAAATCAAGCTTAAAACGAAAACAAATATTTTGCTATTGAAGTATAAATGAAACTTAAAACGAACATAAATTAAATAAACAACCAATGCGAACAAACATACAATATATATTAATGTAAATGAATAAATAAATCTTAAAACGAGTGAAACTTAAATTGAATATGTAAATCAAGCTTGAATCGAATAAAAATAACTACAAACATGAGTTTGGGTATCGTCTCACTGCAGAAGCCTAAAACCTAAAGTTTTTTTTTAATTGATTACTTATAAAGGATGTTCTGTAAGTTTTGACTCCATCTTGAAAACCCGAGAGAATAATGTTTTAGTGTTTGTAGTACCAGAAAGAAGCATCAATATACCAAGCTATGATTGCTTATTTAACATTTGTTCGTTGTGGAGTTAATTCACTCTATAGTAGTAATTTCAGTCCGTTCGGTGCTCGAACTGTAAAAGGGAAGTGCATCGGCAGAGCTAAAGTATTGGATGGCCTCTGCTTTTATTAGTAGATCAAAAATGTCGAACAGTTTTTTTTAATTAATTTTTGTTCTTTTTTTACTTCAAAGATTTTAAAGTTTTAATGGCATGGGGGGGGGTGCTTACTGTCCGATTATTCTTGACTTTAAAAAACGGATCTAGAACCTTCAATTTAAATCGAATGAGGCTTTTTTCAAAGTCTATACTATTACCTCTTTGATAAAAACCTTGTATATGAACAATAGACAGCTTGCGTAATTTGTGGACAGCGATTGACAACAATGAATGGATTGAAAAAATAGCTCCAATAAGGGGGTTTAGACCATTTCACTTGCTGACACAAAGGGATCACGACTGTTTGGAATTGACCTTAATAGAAATTTGTGTGCCAAAGCAATTTTGCATCTATCAAAGAGTATGTATTTTAACCTTATAATTGGATAATTATAATATATTTCCTATGTGTTCTTCCTATAAAAAACCCCTTCCCATAAGTTATAAACCCCCCTTAATAAGTGATGCCCCAGGGCATAACTTACAACGCCTACCCCTGGGCCCTGGGGGGCTGTGTCGACACTGGAGTTTTTTGTTACCAGAACTTTGAACTATTTTAACAAAATGTCTATCTCAAAATTTTTATCTGATGCATTTAGGGTTTGGAGGAGGGAGAGGGTCTAATCTCCCTTCAGTCTCTTTTGACTCTTAAAAAGTGAACAAGAACTTCCAATTTTCCATCAAATGAGCCGTCTCTAAAGTTTATACGAGCATCCCTTCCATAAGAAATAATATGAAGGATTGGGAAAATCCTTAAATTACATCATTTGCCCTGAGGGCTTTGGGGGAGTTGTAATCCTCAAACACCTATTTTCCAGAACTTAAAACTACATTTAATAAAATAGCTGTCTTAAAATTTTGAATGGATGTGTTTGGGGAAAAGGTGGGCGTGAGAAGGGGGTTAGTTGCCCTCAAATCACTTTCGACTATTACAAAGGGCTCTAGCCCTCGGAATTTCCCATCGAATGAGCCTTTTTTGACGTTTCTACGACACCACCTTCTATAAAAACCTTATATGCCCCCAGGGCATAAAAATTAAAACCCTTGTCCTGAGGGTTGTGGGGGATTGTCCTCCTCAAAAACATATTTTCTATCTGGAAATCAACTATGCAGAACAAAATGGCTATCTCAAAATTATGATTGGATGTGTTTGGGGAAAGTATTGGCGTCTGGGGGGAGGGAAGCTAGTTGCTCTCCAATCACTTTCGAATATTAAAAAGGGCACTAGCTCTTTGAATTTCCAATTGAATGTGCCTGTTTTGTTTGAAGTTTCTACGACAACGCCTTCTATAAAAACATTATATGCCCCCAGGGCATAACTTAAAACTCTTGCCCTGAGGGTTGTGGGGGAGTGTCCTCCTTAAAAACATATTCTCTATCTGGAAATCAGCTACACTGAACAAAATGGCTATATCAAAAGTTCGATTGGATGTGTTTGGGAAAATGATGGGCGGGGGGGGACTAGTTGCCCTCCAATCACTTTCAACTATTAAAAATGGCACTAGCCCTTTAATTTCCAATCGAATGAGCCTGTTTTGAAGTTTCTACAACAACGCCTTCTATAAAAACCTTATATGCCCCCAGGGCATAACTTAAAACCCTTGCCCTGAGGGTTGTGAGGGAGTGTCCTCCTCAAAAATATATTTTCAATCTGGAAATCAACTACGCTGAACAAAAATGGCTATCTCAAAATTTTGATTGGATGTGTTTGGGGGATTGATGGGCGTAGGGGGGAGGGGGGGCTAGTTGCCCTCCAATCATTTTCGACTATTAAAAAGGGCACTAACCCTTTGATTTTAAGTTATGCCCCCAGGGCATAACTTAAAACTCTTGCCCTGAGGGTTGTGGGGGAGTGTCCTCCTCAAAAACATATTTTCTATCTGAAAATCAACTACACGGACAAAATGGCTATCTCAAAAGTTTGATTGGATGTGTTTGGGAAAATGATGGGCGGGGGGGGGGGCTAGTTGCCCTCCAATCACTTTGAACTATTAAAAACGGCACTATCCCTTTGAATTTCCAATCGAATGAGCCTTATTTAAAGTTTCTATGACAACGCCTTCTATAAAAACCTTACATGCCCCAAGAGCATAACTTAAAACCCTTGCCCTAAGGGTTGTGGGGGAGAGACATCCTCAAAAACATCTTTTCTATCTGTAAATCAACTACGCTGAACAAAATGGCTATCTAAAAATTTTGATTGGATGTGTTTGGGGAAATGAAGGGCGTGGGGGGGGGGGCAAGTCGCACTCCAATCACTTTCGACTATTAAAAAGGGCACTAGCCCTTTAATTTCCAATCGAATGAGCCTGTTTTGAAGTTTCGACGACAATGGCTTCTATAAAAACCTTATATGTCCCCAGGGCATAACTTAAAACCCTTGCCCTGAGGGGTGTGGGGGAGTGTCTTCCTGAAAACTATATTTTCTATCAGGAAATCAACTACGCTGAACAAAATGGCTATTTCAAAATTTTGATTGGATGTGTTTGGGGAAATGATGGGCGTGGGGAGGGGGAGTGGGGATAGTTACACTCCAATCACTTTCGACTATTAAAAAGGGAACTAGTCCTTTAATTTCCAATCGAATGAGCATGTTTTGAAGTTTCTACCACAACGACTTCTATAAAAACCTTATATGCCCCAGGGCATAACTTAAAACCCTTGCCCTGAGGGTTTCGGGGGAGTTTCCTCCTCAAAAATATATTTTCTATCTGGAAATCAACTACGCTGAACAAAATGGCTATCTGAAAATTTTGATTGGATGTGTTTGGGGAAAAGATGGGTGTGGGGGGGTGGCTAGTTGCCCTCCAATCACTTTCGACTATTGAAAAGCGCACTAGCCCTTTAATTTCCAATTGTATGAGCCTTTTTTGAAGTTTCTATGACAACGCTTTCTATAAAAACCTTATATGCCCCTAGGGCATGACTGACGACTAGTGCCCTGAGGGGTGTGGGGGAATGTCCACTTCAAAAATATATTTTCAATCAGGAAATCAACTACGCTGAACAAAAATGAATATCTCAAATTTTTGATTGGATGTTTTTGGGGGAATTATGGGCTTGGGGGGGGGGGCGGGGCTAGTTGCCCTCCCAATCACTTTCGACTATTAAAAAGGGCACTAGCTCTTTGAATTTCCAATCGAATGAGCCTTTTTTGAAGTTTCTACAACAACGCCTTCTATAAAAATCTTATATGCACCCAGGGCATATCTGAAAACAATTGCCCTGAAGGTTCTGTGGGAGTGACCTCCTCAAAAACATATGTTCTATCTTGAAATCAGCTACGCTGAACAAAATGGATATCTCAAAATTTTGATTGGATGTGTTTGGGAAAATGATGGGCGTGGGGGGGGGGGGCGGCTAGTTGCACACTAATCAATTTCGACTATTAAAAAGGGCACTAGCCCTTTAATTTCCAATCGAATGAGCATGTTTTGAAGTTTCTACGACAACACCTTCTATAAAAACCTTATATGCCCCCAGGGCATAACTTAAAACCCTTGCCCTGAGGGTTGTGGGGGAGTGTCCCCTTCAAAAATATATTTTCTATCTTGAAATCAACTACGCTGAACAAAATGGTTATCTGAAAATTTTGATTGGATGTGTTTGGGGAAATGATGGGCGTGGGGGGGGGGAAGGGGGCTAGTTACAGTCCAATCACTTTCGACTATTAAAAAGGGAAATAGCCCTTTAATTTGCAATCAAATGAGCATGTTTTGAAGATTCTACGACACCGCCTTCTATAAAAACCTTATATGCCCCCAGGGCATAACTTAAAACCCTTGCTCTGAGGGTTGTGGGGGAGTTTCCTCCTCAAAAAAATATTTTTATCTGGAAATCAACTACGCTGAACAAAATGACTATCTGAAAATTTTGATTAGATGTGTTTGGGGAAAAGATGGGTGTGGGGGGGGGGTGGCTAGTTGCCCTCCAATCACTTTCGACTATTGAAAAGCGCACTAGCTCTTTAATT
This sequence comes from Artemia sp. Qi Xiang Cuo, assembly GCF_049724085.1. Lineage (NCBI taxonomy): Eukaryota > Metazoa > Arthropoda > Branchiopoda > Anostraca > Artemiidae > Artemia > Artemia sp. Qi Xiang Cuo. The sequence continues at coordinate 35,777,503 of NC_142803.1, read as the reverse complement.
TCCAATTGAATGAGCCTGTTTTGAAGTTTCTACGACAACGCCTTCTATAAAAACCTTATATGCCCCCAGGGCATAACTTAAAACCATTGCCCTGAGGGTTGGGGGGGAGTGTCCTCCTCAAAAATATATTTTCAATCTGGAAATCAACTACGCTGAAGAAAAATGGCTATCTCAAAAGTTTGATTGGATGTGTTTGGGGAAATTATGAGCGTGGGGGGGGGGGGCGGGGCTACGGGTAATCCAGTCAATTTCAAAATATAAAAAGAGCCATAGCTCTTAAAAGCTCTAGTTGAAAGATCCTTTCGAAAAGTTTTTATGACAACGCCCTCTTTAAAAGCCCAATATGCTCCCAGGTCAGCACTTAAAACCCTTACCCTGAGGGTTGTGGGGGAGTGACCTCCTCAAAAACATATTTTCTATCTTGAAATCAGCTACGCTGAACAAAATGGCTATCTCAAAATTTTGATTGGATGTGTTTGGGGAATTGATGGGCGTTGAGGGGGGCGGCTCGTTTCACTCTAAGCCTTGTCGACTATTAAATAGGACACTAGCCCTTTGAATTTCCTATTAAATGAATCAGTTTTGAAATTTCTAGGACAACACCTTCTATAAAAACCTTATATGCCCCCAGGTTATATCTAAAAACACTTGCCATGAGGGGTGTGGGGGAGTGTCCTCCTCAAAAATATATTACTAGCTTGAAATCAACTACGCTGAACAAAATGGTTATCTGAAAATTTTGATTGGATGTGTTTGGGGAAATGATGGGCGTGGGGGGGGGCAAGGGGGCTAGTTACAGTCCAATCACTTTCGACTATTAAAAAGGGAAATAGCCCTTTAATTTGCAATCAAATGAGCATGTTTTGAAGATTCTACGACAACGCCTTCTATAAAAACCTTATATGCCCCCACGTCATAAATCAAAACCCCTGCTCTGAGGGTTGTGGGGGAGTATCCTCCTCAAAAACACATTTTTTATGTGGAAATCAACTACGCTAAACAAAATGGCTATCTAAAAATTTTGATTGGATGTGTTTGGCGGAATGATGGGCGTGGGGGGGAGGGGGGCTAGTTGCCCTCCGATAATTTTCGACTATTAAAAATGGCACTAGCTCTTTAATTTCCAATCGAATGAGCCTGTTTTGAAGTTTCTACGACAACGCCTTCTATAAAAAACCTTATATGCCCCCAGGGCATAACATACAACCCTTGCCCTGAAGGCTGTGGGGGAGAATACTCCTCAAAAATATATATTCTACCAGGAAAACAACTACGTTGAACAAAATGGCTATATCTAAATTTTGATTGGATGTGTTTGGGGGAATGATGGGCGTAGGGGTAGGGCTACTTGCCCTCCAATCACTTTGGACTATTAAAAAGGGCACTAGCTCTTTAATTTCCAATCGAATGAGCCTGTTTTGAAGTTTCTACAACAACGCCTCATATAAAAACCTTATATGCCCCCAGGGCATAACTTAAAACCCTTGCCCTGAGGGTTGTGGGGGAGTTTCCTCCTCAAAAATAAATTTTCTATCTGGAAGTCAACTACGCTGAACAAAATGGCTATCTGAAAATTTTGATTGGATGTGTTTGGGGAAATGATGGGCGTGGGGGGGGGGAGGTTGCTAGTTACACTCCAATCAATTTCGACTATTAAAAAGGGCACTAGAACTCTTGATTTCCAATCGAATGAGCCCCCTTTGAAGCTTCTACGACGACCCCTTCCATATGAAGTGCCTCTGGGGGAAAAAAAATAATAATAATAAAACATTGGAGCCGTATGGCCTTTACTGTAGGCAACGCTACAGCGTTGCCTCTGATTACTTCAGTACAGCAGCTATAGGAATCTCCTTCTCAAACGGGTGATTGAAGTTCGAATCGTTCAGAGGAAACAATATGATATAAAAAATTATCAAAAATACAATTTTTTTGGGTAGGGGGAGGGGGGGATTTTTCGTTGCACTGCAGCAATTTTCCTAGTCCCAAGATTCCTTAAACACAATTTTCAGTTGCTAGCTTGAAAATTTAACTAAAAATATAATTTAGCAATAACAGCCACTAGAAAAATTTTCAAACAGCTTGTGGTCACGAGCTGTAAGTAAAGAGCGAATCCTGTTAATAGTTATAAAAACTTTAAAAACCGTAAATATATTTCATACATAAAAAGAATTGGCTTTTTATGATTATTCCAATTATGAAAAATTCATTAAGCTTGAAATTACCCGTTAATAATTTTGAGCCTCAGAATGTTTTCTAGATTTAGCAAAAAAGAGAACATCACCCCATAAAATGACCTGAATAATAGTGAAATTTACACCATCAACTTCAGTAATCAGAGAACCCACTTAAAGGCTTTGAGCATGTCTAGAAAAATGTGCTGTTTTTTTTAGGAAGAGGGGTCATGGATGCATTTTTATGTATTTTTTTTTCTTTTTCCATGGGTGGTAGTATTGAACCAGTGGTCAAACCAGTGGAATTTCGAGAGAGAGCTGATTCAAACTGAATTTGAAAGTTCTTGTGCCCTTTTTAAGCAGTAAAAGAGGTCACACCACAACAAATGGACGTCTTCTGCCCTCTTGTACCTCAAAACAACAAATCCAAGGGGGGGCTCTATCTTGTATTTCTCAATAATTTTTTTTTCAGTCTCCTCTATAATTTTTTCAGAAGAAAAAACTGTTCGTTTTCAGTTTTCTTAAAGACCTTAAGAAAAAAACTCTTTGACTTCTTATCTCATATTAATTAAAAAAAAAACTTTCCGAAAAATAAGTTTTTAAAAGAAAAGTAAAGCCCATTTTAAAATTAAGCCCAGCAGATACAAATACCTGTTAAAATTCAAACTCAAAACGACCAGAAATTACTATTAAAGAATAAATGAAACCTAAAACGAACAGAAACTAAATAAACAATCATAGGAAAAACATACAACAAATAATAATATAAATGAATCAACAGATCTTAAAGCGAGTAATGCTTCGATGGAATATGAAAATCAAGCTTAAAACGGAAAAAATATTTTGCTATTGAAGCATAAATGAAACTTATAACGAACAGAAATTAAATAAACAATCAATGCAAACAAACATACAATAGATATTAGTGTAAATGAATAACTAAATCTAAAAATGAGTGAAACTTAAATTGAATATGCAAATCAAGCTTGAAACGAACAAAAATCACTACAAAAAAGATTTTGGGTATCGCCTCCTTCTCTCACTGTGAAAGTCTAAGACCTACTGCGTCATTGGCGCTTTACTGAAAACCAATTTTATTACAGATGTTTTCTTTTGTACTTAATATTGAAAGTAAACATTAAAATTATAGTAAAATTTTGAACTGATGAGCTTTCGGCAATTAATATATCATTATACATCAAATATTCAGTTTAATTTATTAGTTCTTTATAAAGTTGTTTAAGACGAATATAGTTTCACTACAAACAAGAGTTTGAATACTGCCCCCTTTCTTTAACTGTAAATAAAAACAGAAAGCCTATTGCGTCATTGGCGCTTAACTGAAAACGAATTATATTAGAAATATTTTCTTTTCCAGCTCTTACAGCATTGAAAATAAAAATGAAATTAGAGTGAAATAAATTCTTGAACTGATGGATCTTCCAACAACTAATATCATTATATATCAAAAGTAGAACCCTATCAGGAGGTCGTGACACTCACCCCTGCTGCCATCTACAATTTAGTTTAATGCTGACGGGACATAATTTATTCAAGGATTATCGATCGAGTCTAATGGGGGTCAAGGTCAATTTTTTTGCTGTTGTTTGTCCAGGTGTAATGACATGAGGGGTGATTTACATAATCGATGGGGGAATTATTGGTTCACGAAGGGGGAATTAAGAAACAAACATGGCTTCATTGTTGTTTGGCTAGCCTAACCTGAGAAATTGATTTACATAATCACTAGGGGAAATTATTGATTCACGAAGGGGGAATTAAGAAACAAACATGGCTTCATTGTTGTTTGGCTAGCCTAACCTGAGAAATTGATTTACATAATCGATGGTGGAATTATTGGTTCACGAGGGGGGAATTAAGAAACAAACATGGCTTCATTGTTGTTTGGCTGGCCTAACCTGAGAAATTGATTTACATAATCGCTAGGGGAAATTATTGATTCACAAGCGTGGAATTAAGACACAAACATGGCTTCATTGTTGTTTGGCTAGCCTAACCGGAGAAATTGATTTACATAATCGCTAGGGGGAATTAATTATTCTATTTTTAAATAGGGCTTCATTGATCTTTAGTGTCAGGAATTATAAATGACATCACTTGTTATCTTGGAATTATGCGGGAGTCTAAAGAGATAGAAATTCTATTTTTAAATACGGCTTCACTGAGCTTTAAGTCGGAGAGATAAATTGATATTCTAACGAAACCTTAATAGTTTAGCTATGAAAATTTATGAGATGAAGAGATTAACGTAGGAAAGGGTTTCCTAGAAATTTGAAATGTGAAAGCACAGAGATGCTAAAAAACAAAAGGAACACACAGAAATTACTTTTAGGGGATTATTTGGGCGAAACCGTTTTAGCCATTTTATGGGATTATTTCGGCGAAGCAGCTAGAGACATTTTAAAAGATGATTTAAAAGATGATTTTAGAAGAGAATTTGAGGGTCAAACTCTATGGTCGTTATAATACAAAAGTTCCATTTGAACAGTGTTGTGAGGTCCTCTACCACAACCCCAAAGGGTTCCAATCCCCCTACCCAACCCCGAAGGACGCCCCCGGTACTCAAAGGTCCCCCCAGCTCCCAAAGAGCCCCAGCCCCCCAAACGCCCTCCTCAGACCCTCAAAGGCCCTCCCCTGGTCCTCAAAGGTCCCCCGGACCCCCAAAGGCCCTCACCGGGCACCCTGGACCCCAGAGGCCCTTCCCCCGGTCCTCAAAGGTCCCCCGGGCCCGAGAAGCGCCGCGGGGCAGGAATGCGCCGCATGGGGATGCGCCACAGGAGGATGCGCCGCGGGTCGGGGAAAGCGCCGCAGGGATGCGTCGCAGGGAGGCGCCGCAGGGAAGCGCCGCAGGGATGCGCAGCAGGAATGCGCCGCTTTTTGTTAGAGTTCTAGTTTACTTTAATTTTAGTTAAGAGTTTAATTTAGTTAGAGTTCTTGTTTAGTTTTAGTTAAGAGTTTAGAGTTTTTAGCTTAGAGTCTTTTTTGAAGTTCTAGTTTAGTTTATTTTTAGTTAAGAGTTTAGAATTTTAGCTTAGAGTCTTAGCTTAGAGTTTTTGTTAGAGTTATAGTTTAGTTTAATTTTAGTTAAGAGTTTAGAGTTTTATCTTAGAGTCTTAGCTTAGAGTTTTTGTTAGAGTTGTAGTTTATTTTATTTTTAGTTAAGAGTTTAGAATTTTTAGCTTAGAGTCTTAGCTTAGATTTTTTGTTGAAGTTCAAGTTTAGTTTAGTTTTAGTTAATAGTTTAGAGTTTTAGCTTAGAGTCTTAGCTTAGAGTTTTTGTTAGAGTTCTAGTTTATTTTAATTTTATTTTAGAGTTTAGAGTTTTAGCTTAGAGTTTTTGTTGAAGTTCTAGTTTAGTTTAGTTTTAGTTAATAGTTTAGAGTTTTAGCTTAGAGTCTTAGCTTAGAGTTTTTGTTAGAGTTCTATTTTATTTTAATTTTATTTAAGATTTTGATGTTTTACCTTTGAGTTTCAGTTAGAGTTCTAGTTTAGTTTAGTTTTATTTAAGAATTTAGAGTTTTTAGCTTAGAGTCTTAGCTTAGAGTTTTTGTTGAAGTTCTAGTTTAGTTTAGTTTTAGTTAATATTTTAGAGTTTTAGCTTAGAGTCTTAGCTTAGAGTTTTTGTTAGAGTTCTAGTTTAGTTTAATTTTATTTTAGAGTTTTATCTTAGTCTTAGCTTAGAGTTTTTTTTGGTATAGTTATATTTTAGTTTAATTTTAGTTAAGATTTTGATTTTTTTAACTTTGAGTTTCAGTTAGAGTTTTAGTTTAGTTTTAGTTAATAGTTTGATGTTTTTCCTTAGAGTCTTAGCTTAGAGTTTTAATTTGAGTTCTAGTTTAGTTTAGTTTTAGTTAAGATTTTAGAATTTTAGCTTAGAGTTTTTTTTGTTAGAGTTCTAGTTTAGTTTAATTTTAGCTAAGAGTTGGATTTTTTTTACCTACGAGTTTCAGTTAGAGTTCTTGTTTAGTTTTAGTTAAGAGTTTAGAGTTTTTAGCTTAGAGTTTTTATTGAAGTTCTAGTTTAGTTTAGTTTTAGTTAATAGTTTAGAGTTTTAGCTTGGAGTCTTAGCTTAGAGTTTTTCTTAGAGTTCTAGTTTAGTTTAATTTTAGTTAAGAGTTTGATGTTTTACCTTTGAGTTTCAGTTAGAGTTCTAGTTTAGTTTAGTTTTAGTTAAGAATTTAGAGTTTTTAGCTTATAGTCTTAGCTTAGAGTTTTTGTTGAAGTTCAAGTTTAGTTTAGTTAATAGTTTAGAGTTTTAGCTTAGAGTCTTAGCTTAGAGTTTTTGTTAGAGTTCGAGTTTATTTTAATTTTATTTTAGAGTTTAGAGTTTTAGCTTAGTCTTAGCTTAGAGTTTTTTTGTTAGAGTTCTAGTTTAGTTTAATTTTAGTTAAGAGTATGATTTTTTTACCTTTGAGTTTCAGTTAGAGTTTTAGTTTAGTTTTAGTTAAGAGTTTGGTGTTTTACCTTAGAGTCTTAGCTTAGAGTTTTAATTTGAGTTCTAGTTTAGTTTAGTTTTAGTTAAGATTTTAGAATTTTAGCTTAGAGTTTTTTTGTTAGACTTCAAGTTTAGTTTAATTTTAGCTAAGAGTTTGATTTTTTTATCTATGAGTTTCAGTTAGAGTTCTAGTTTAGTTTTAGTTAAGAGTTTGGTGTTTTACCATAATGTCATAGCTTAGAGTTTTTAGTTAGAGATCTAGTTTAGTTTAGTTTTGGTTAAGAGTTTAGAATTTTAGCTAAGAGTCTAAGTTTAGAGTTTTTTTATAGAGTTCAAGTATATTTTGTTTTTCGTTAATAGTTTAGAGTTTTTGTTGAAGTTTTAGTTTATTTTACTTTTAGTTAATAGTTTAGAGTTTTAGCTTAGAGTCTTAGCTTAGAGTTTATGTTAGAGTTGAATTTTAGTTTATTAATAGTTAAGAGTTTAGAGTTTTAGCATAGAGTCTTAGCTTAGAGTTTCTGTTGTAGTTCTAGTTTAGTTTACATGTAGTTAAGAGTTTAGACTTTTATCTTAGATACCTAGCTTAGATTTTTAGTTTAGTGTAGTTTAATTTAAGATTTTATAATTTTAGCTTCGAGTTTTTTTTTCTAGACTTCTATCTTAGATTAATTTTATATAATAGTTTTATTTTTTAAATATGAGCTTAAGTTAAAGTTCTAGTTTACTTTTATTTAATAGTTTAGTATTTTATCTTAATGTCTTATCTTAGAGTTTTATGTTAGAGTTCGAGTTTATTTTAGTTATGGTTAAGATTTTAAAATTTTAGCTTAGAGTTTTTTTTGTTAGAGTTCTAGTTTAGTTTAATTTTAGCTCAGAGTCTTATTTTTTACCTATGAGTTTCATTGAGAGTTCTGTTTTAGTTTTAGGTAATATTTTGATGTCTTAGATTAAATTATTAGATTCTAGTTTTTATTTTTATTTCTAGTTTATTTTTAGTTTAAGTTCATAGTTTGGAGTTGTACCTTAGAGAGATATCTTAGAATTTTAGTATAGTTTAGTTTTAGTTAAGAGTTTAGAGTTTTGTTAGAGTTCTAGTTTAGTTTACATGTAGTTAAGAGTTTAGAGTTTTACCTTAGAGACATAGCTTAGAATTTTAGTTTAGTTTAGTTTTAGTTAAAATTCTAGAATTTTAGCTTAGAGTCTTAGCAGAGAGTTTTTATTAGAGTTCTAGTTTAGTTTAGTTTTAGTTAAGAGTTGAGAGTTTTAGCCTAGAGTCATATCTCAGAGTTTTTGTTAGAGTTCTAGTTTAGTTTTAGTTATGAGTTTAGAATTTTAGCTTATAATCTTAGCTTAGAGTTTTTGTTAGAGTTATAGTTTAGTTTAGTTTTACTTAAGAGTTTAGAGTTTTTAGCTGAGAGTCATAGCAAAGAGTTTTTGTCGAAGTTCTAGTTTAGTATAGTTTTAGTTAAGAGTTTAGAGTTTTAGCTTAGAGTCTTAGCTTAGAATTTTTGTTAGAGTTGAAGTTTATTTTAGTTTTAGTTAAGAGCTTAGAGTTTTTAGCTTAGAGTCTTAGCTTAGAGTTTTTGTTAGAGTTCTAGTTGGGTTTAGATATAGTTAAGAGTTTAGTGTTTTTAGCTTAGAGTCTTAGTTTAAAGTTTTTTGTTGAAGTTCTAGTTTAGTTTAGAGTTTTAGATTAGACTTTTAGAGTTTTAATTAGAGTTCTAGTTTAGTTTAGTTTTAGTTGAGAGTTTGGAGTTTTAGCTTAGAGTCTTAGCTTAGAGTTTTTGTTAGAGTTCTAGTTTAGTTTAGTTTTAGTTAAGAGTTTAGAGTCTTAGCTTAGAATTTTAGTTTAGTTTAGTTTTAGTTACGAGTTTAGAGTTTTAGCATAGAGTCTAAGTTTAGAGTTTTGTTAGAGTTCTAGTTTAGTTTACATGTAGTTAAGAGTTTAGAGTTTTACCTTAGAGACATAGCTTAGAATTTTAGTTTAGTTTAGTTTTAGTCAAGATTTTAGAATTTTAGCTTAGAGTCATAGCAGAGAGTTTTTGTTAGAGTTCTAGTTTAGTTTAGTTTTAGTTAAGAGTTTAGATTTTTAGCATAGAGTCAAGTTTAGTTTATTTTTAGTTAAGAGTTTATATTTTTAACTTATAGTCCTAGCTTAGAGTTTTTGTTAGAGTTAGAGTTTAGTTTAATTTTATTTAAGAATTTTATATTTTACCTTTGAGTTTGAGTTAGAGTTCTAGTTTAGTTTACTTTTAGTTAAGAATTTAGCGTTTTACCTCGGAGTCTTAGTTTAGAGTTTTAGTTAGAGTTCTATATTTGCTTAGTTTTAGTTAAGAGTTTATAATTTTATCTTAGAGTCTTAGATAAGAATTTTTTTTGTAGTTCTAGTTTAGTTTAATTTTATTTAATATTTTAGAGTTTTAGCTCAGAGTTTTTTTGTTATACTTCTAGTTTAATTTAATTTTAGTTAAGAGTTTTATTTTTTTACCTTTGAGTTTCAATTAGAGTTCTAGTTTAGTTTTAGTTAAGAGTTTGATGTTTTACCTTAGAGTTACAGTTAGAGTTCTAGTTTAGTTTTAGTTAAGAGTTTGGTGTTTTACCTTAGAGTCTTAGCTTAGAGTTTTTTTTTGTTAGAGTTCTAGTTTAGTTTAATTTTAGTTAAGAGTTTGATTTTTTTACCTCTGAGTTTCAGTTAGAGTTCTAGTTTAGTTTTAGTTAAGAGTTTGGTGTTTTAAATTAGAGTCTTAGCTTAGAGTTTTTGTTGAAGTTTTAGTTTATTTTAGTTTTAGTTAATAGTTTAGAGTTTTAGCATAGAGTCTTAGCTTAGAGTTTTTGTTAGAGTTGAAGTTTAGTTTAGTAATAGTTAAGAGTTTGGTGTTTTACCATAGAGTCATAGCTTAGAGTTTTAGTTAGAGTTCTAGTTTAGTTTAGTTTTAGTTGAGAGTTTAGAATTTTAGCTTAGACTCTTAGCTTAGAGTTTTTGTTAGATTTCTAGTTTAGTTTAGTTTTAGTCAAGAGTTTAGAGTTTTTGCTTATATTCATAACTTAGAGCTTCTATTGAAGCTATAGCTTAGTTTAGTTTTAGTTAAGAGTTTATAGGTTTAGCTTAGTTTCTTAGCTTAGAGTTTTTGTTAGAGTTTTAGTTTAGTTTAGTTTTAGTTAAGAGTTTTGAGTTTTAGCTTAGAGTATTAGCTTAGAGTTATAGTTAGAGTTGAAGTTTAGTTTAGTTTAGTTATAGTTAAGAATTTAGAGTTTTTAGCTTAGAGTCATAGTTTAGAGTTTTTGTTATAGTTCTAGTTTAGTTTAGTTAAGAGTTTAGAGTTTTATCATAGACACATAGGTTAGAGTTTTTGTTGAAGTTGAAGTTTAGTTTAGTCATAGTTAAGAATTTAGAGTTTTTATCTTAGAGTCATAGCCTAGAGTTTTTGAACTTCTAGTTTAGTTTAGTTAAGAGTTTAGAGTTCCACCTTAGAGTCTTAGCTTAGAGTTTTACTTAGAGTTGAAGTTTCGTTTACTTATAGTTAAGGGTTTAGAGTTTTAGCTTGGAGTTATAGCTTAGAGTTTTAGTTAAAGTTCTAGCTTAGTTTAGTTTTAGTTAAGAGTTTAGAGTTTTACCTTAGATTATTAGCTTATTGTTTTATTTAGAGTTCTAGTTTAGTTTAGTTTTAGTTAAGAGTGTTGAGTTTTACCTTAAAGTCTTAGATTAGAGTTTTAGTTAGGGTTGAAGTTCCGTTTAGTTTAGTTATAGTTAAGAGTTTATAATTTTCGCTTAGAGTCTTAGCTTAGAGTTTTAGTTAGAGTTATTGTTTAGTTTAGTTTTAGTTAAGAGTTATAGATTTAGCATAGAATCGTAGCTTAGAGATGTAGTTAGAGTTGAAGTTTAGTCCAAACTAGCATATAAAATTGACAAAATATAAGCATCAGAGTGAATAATTTTTTTTTATCAACATCCTATGCCAGATACATTGAAAAACATTTACAGAATCTAAGTGTCAGAGTGAATAATTTTTTTTATCAACATCCTTTGTCAGATGCATCGAATCAAAATTGACAAAATTTAAATATCAGAATGAATAAATGCTTCAAAAAGATCTTTCATCTGTTTTGCTGGTTAAAATTGGCAAAATCCAAGTCTAAGTCGGATTAAATTCTACATCAACATCCTTTTTATCGGATACATATATTAAAATTAACAAAATCCAAGTGTTCGAGTGTAAATATTCTTAATGGCTTGTTAGCTCAGTTGGTTAGAGCGTCATGCTAATAACGCGAAGGTCGAGGGTTCGATTCTCTCACGAGCCATAGTTTTGAACTTCGTATGGTAACTCCATAAGTTATTTTAAGGATATATTTTATATCAACATGCAAAGTCGACATAGCTTTATTTCATTTCTTAAGGTTCATTTAGACGAGGTTACGTGCGCGCACGTAACCTCGTCTAAATGAACCTTAAAAAATGAAACCGGTGAGTATGGTTAGGTTAGACTAGATTAAGTTAGGTTAGATTAGACTAGGCTAGGTTAGCCTACGTACGCTTCACTTAGGTTAGCTTAGGTTAGGTGAGAGACATGCGAAAAGTTAGGTGTATGATTAGGTTAGGTTAGGTTAGATTAAGTTAGTTTAGGTTAAGTTAGGTTAGGCTAGGTTAACCTATGTACGCGTGCGTACGTAGGTTAACCTAGCCTAACCTAACTTAACCTAACCTAACTTAATTAAAACTCTAATTAAAACTCTAAGCTAAGACTCTAAGGTAAAACACCAAACTCTTAACTAAAACTAAACTAAAACTCTAACTGAAACTCAAAGGTAAAAAAAATCATACTCTTAACTAAAATTAAACTAAACTAGAACTCTAACAAAAAACTCTAAGCTAAGACTAAGCTAAAACTCTAAACTCTAAAATAAAATTAAAATAAACTAGAACTCTAACAAAAACTCTAAGCTAAGACTCTAAGCTAAAACTCTAAACTATTAACTAAAACTAAACTAAACTTGAATTTCAACAAAAACTCTAAGCTAAGACTCTAAGCTAAAAACTCTAAATTCTTAACTAAAAATAAAATAAAATATAAATATATCTTAAACTCAACTGTAAAAAAAAAAACTATTAAATAAAACTAAAATAAAATACAACTATAACAAAAACTCTAAGGTATGACTCTATGCTGAAACTCTAAACTATTAACTAAAACTAAACTAAACTAGAACTTCAACAAAAACTCTAAGCTAAAAACTCTAAACTCTTAACTAAAACTAAACTAGAACTCTAACTGGAACTCGTAGGTAAAAAAATCAAACTCTTAGCTAAAATTAAACTAAACTAGAACTCTAACAAAAAAACTCTAAGCTAAAATTCTAAAATCTTAACTAAAACTAAACTAAACTAGAACTCAAATTGAAACTCTAAGCTAAGACTCTAAGGTAAAACAACAAACTATTAACTAAAAATAAACTAAAACTCTAACTGAAACTCAAAGTTAAAAAAATCAAACTCTTAACCAAAACTAAACTAAACTAGAACTCTAACAAAAAAAACTCTAAGCTAAGACTAAGCTAAATCTCTAAACTCTAAAATAAAATTAAAATAAACTAGAACTCTAACAAAAACTCTAAGCTAAGACTCTAAGCTAAAACTCTAAACTATTAACTAAAACTAAACTATACTAGAACTTCAACAAAAACTCTAAGCTAAGACTCTAAGCTAAAAACTCTAAATTCTTGACTAAAACTAAACTAAACTAGAACTCTAACTGAAACTCAAAGGTAAAACATCAAACTCTTAACTAAAATTAAACTAAACTAGAACTCTAACAAAAACTCTAAGCTAAGACTCTAAGCTAAAACTCTAAACTCTTAACTAATACTAAACTAAACTAGAACTTCAACAAAAATTGTTTCTAAGTCTAAAAAAACTCTAAACTCTTAAATATAACTAAACTAGAACTCTAACTGAAACTCATAGGTAAAAAAATCAAACTCTTAGCTAAAATTAAACTAAACTAGAACTCTAACAAAGAAACTCTAAGCTAAAATTCTAAAATCTTAACTAAAACTAAACTAAACTAGAACTCAAATTAAAACTCTAAGCTAAGACTATAAGTTAAAACACTAAACTATTAAATAAAACTAAACTAAAACTCTAAACTAAACTCAAAGGTAAAAAAATCAAACTCTTAACTAAAATTAAACTAAACTAAAACTCTAACAAAAAAACTCTAAGCTAAGACTAAGCTAAAACTCTAAACTCTAAAATAAAATAAAAATAAACTAGAACTCTAACAAAAACTCTAAGCTAAGACTCTAAGCTAAAACTCTAAACTATTAACTAAAACTAAACTAAACTAGAACTTCAACAAAAACTCTAAGCTAAGACTTTAAGCTAAAAACTCTAAGCTCTTAACTAAAACTAAAATAAACTTCAACTCTAAAAAAAACTCTAAGCTAAGACTCTAAGCTAAAATTCTAAACTCTTAACTAAAACTAAACTAAAATATAACTAAAAAAAAAAATATAATATAATACACTAAGCTAAAACTATAAACTCTTAACTAAAACTAAACTAAACTAGAACTTCAACAAAAACTCTAAGCTAAAAACTCTAAACTCTTAACTAAAACTAAACAAGAACTCTAACTGAAACTCAACGGTAAAACATCAAACTCTTAACTAAAATTAAATTAAACTAGAACTCTAACAAAAAGCGGCGCATCCCTGCGGCGCATTCCTGCGGCGCATCCCTGCGGCGCATCCCTGCGGCGCATCCCTGCGGCGCATCCCCTGCGGCGCTTCCCCCGACCCGCGGCGCATCCCCCTGCGGCGCATCTCCATGCGGCACTTTCCGGGCCCGCGGCGCTTATAGGGCCCGGGGGACCTGGGAGGACCGGGGGGTGGACCTCGGGGGTCGGGGGTGCCCTGGGGGGGTCCGGGGGCCCTTTGAGGACCTGGGGAGGGCCTTTGAGGGTCTGAGGTGGGCGTTTGGGGGGCTGGGGCTCTTTGGGAGCTGGGGGGACCTTTGAGTACCGGGGGCTTCCTTCGGGGTTGGGTAGGGGGATTGGAAGCCTTTGGGGTTGTGGTAGAGGACCTCACAACACTGTTCAAATGGAACTTGTGTATTATAACGACCATAGAGTTTGACCCTCAAATTCTCTTCTAAAACCATCTTCTAAAATCATCTTTTAAAATGTCTCTAGCTGTTTCGCCGAAATAATCCCATAAAATGTCTAAAACGGTTTCGCCCAAATAATCCCCTAAACGTAATTTCAGTGTGTTCCGTTTGTTTTTTAGCATCTCTGTGCTTTCACATTTCAAATTTCTAGGAAACCCTTTCCTACGTTAATCTCTTCATCTCATAAATTTTCATAGCTAAACTATTAAGGTTTCGTTAGAATATCAATTTATGTCTCCGACTTAAAGCTCAGTAAAGCCGTATTTAAAAATAGAATTTCTATCTCTTTAGACTCCCGCATAATTCCAAGATAACAAGTGATGTCATTTATAATTCCTGACACTAAAGATCAATGAAGCCCTATTTAAAAATAGAATAATTAATTCCCCCTAGCGATTATGTAAATCAATTTCTCAGGTTAGGCTAGCCAAACAACAATGAAGCCATGTTTGTTTCTTAATTCCACCCTCGTGAATCAATAATTTCCCCTAGCGATTATGTAAATCAATTTCTCAGGTTAAGCTAGCCAAACAACAATGAAGCCATGTTTGTTTCTTAATTCCCCCTTCGTGAACCAATAATTCCACCGTCGATTATGTAAATCAATTTCTCAGGTTAAGCTAACCAAACAAAAATGAAGCCATGTTTGTTTCTTAATTCCCCCATTCGTGAATCAATAATTTCCCCTAGCGATTATGTAAATCAAGTTCTCGGGTTAGGCTAGCCAAACAACAATGAAGCCATGTTTGTTTCCTAATTCCCCCTTCGTGAACCAATAACTCCCCCATCGATTATGTAAATCACCCCTCATGTCATTACACCTGGACAAACAACAGCAAATAAATCGACCTTGACCCCCATTAGACTCGATCGATAATCCTTGAATAAATTATGTCCCGTCAGCATTAAACTAAATTGTAGATGGCAGCAGGGGTGAGTGTCACGACCTCCTGATAGGGTTCTACTATCAAAGATTCCTTTTGTTGTTGTTCATACTTTCCAAGACTGTTCAAGACGCATATAGTTTTCAGTAAGGTGCCGGTGACTTAGTAGGTTGAAAAACTTCACAGCGGGAGAAGGAGGTGATAGCCAAGCTCATGATTGTAGTGATTTTTATTCGTTTCAAGATTGATTTAAATATTAAATTTTAGTTTCAGTCGTTTTAAGATTTGTTTATTCATTTACATTAATATCTACTGTATGTTTGTTTGCATTGATTGTTTATTTAATTTCTGATAGTTTTAAGTTTCATTTATGCTTCAATAGCAAAATGTTTTTTTTGTTTTAAGCTTGATTTTCATATTCAATCTAAGTATTACTCGCTTTAAGATCTATGTATTCATTTATATTATTACTTGTTGTAAGTTTTTCCTATGACTGTTGTATGTTGTATGTTTTTCCTATGAAGTTTAAAATGGCCTTTACTTTTCTTTGAAAAACTTCTTTTTCGGAAAGTTTTTTTTTAATTGATTTCTGTTCATTTTTGATTGCAGAAAGTTTCAAGTTTTTAAAAATGCCTTATTTCAAAATCAAACTTAAAAAAAAATCAAATGTTCATCAAAGTATAAAAACTGGTATCAAAGTAATAATATCAATGTGAAAAAAGTTTGCCCCCTTTGAAATAAGCCCCCTTTGAACTTTATACGAAGACCCCTTCTATATGAAGTGTCTCTGGGAAAAATAAATTGAGTGTGGGGGGGGGCTAGCTACCGTCCGATCACTTTTTACTCTTAAAAAGTGAATTACAACTTTCAATTTCCAATCAAATGAGCCCTCTATGAAGTTTATATGATCATCCCTTCCATAACAACCATATATGCCCTCAGGACATAACTTACAACGCCTACCCTAAGGCCTACCCTATACGAGCATCCCTTCCATAAAACGATATATGCTCCCAGAGCATTACTTACAACGCCTGTCTCCGGGCCTGGGGGGTTGCGTCGACACTGGAATTTTTTCTTATCTGACCTTTGAGTTATTTTTAATGAAATGGCTATTTCAAAAAATTTATCGGATAGGCTTGGGGAAAAGGAGGGGGGCTAGTTGCCCTTGGATATCTTTTGACTCTTAAAAAGTGAACTAGAACTTTCAATTTCCAATCAAACGAGCCCTCCTTGAAGTTTATGCGAGCATCCCTTTAATAAGAACAATACATACGCTTAGGGCATAACTTAGAACGCCTTCTCCCGGGCCCTGGGAGGTTGTATTGAGTTTTTCTTATCCGACCTTTGAACTATTTTTTTTACAAAATGTCTATCCAACAATGTTCATCAAACGACTTTTTAAAAACAGGGCGTGGGGGGGGGCTAGATGCCCTCGGATCTCTTTTGACTATTAAAAAGTGAACTCGAACTTCAAATTTCCAAGCAAATGAGCCCTCTCTTAAGTTTATACGAGTATCCCTTTCATAAGACCCATATATGCCCCAGGGCATAACTTACAGTGCCTGCCCCTATAAAATCTTGGAACTATTTTTAACAGAATAGCTGCTATCTCAAAACTTTTATCGAATGCATTTTTGAAAATTGCACGTGGGGGGGGGCTGGTTATCCTATGGTATCTTTTGAGGCTTAAAAAGTGAACTAGAACTTTCAATTTCCAATCAAATGAGCTCTCTCTGAAGTTTATACGAGCATTCCTTCCATAAAAACCATATATGCCCCCAGGGAATAACTTATGGCCCTTGCCCTGAAGACCATTGGGGGGGGGGGGAGTGTCATGCTCAAAGATATACTTTCCAGAACTTCCAACTGCGTTGAACAAAATGGTTATCTTATAATTTTGATTGGATGTGTTTGTGGAAATGAAGGGCCTGGAAGGGTTGTTAGTTACCTTCCAATCACTTCCGACTATTAAAAGGGCACTAGCCATTTCAATTTAAAATCGAATGAGCCCTTTTTGAAGTTTCTACGACAGCACTTTCTATAAAAACCATATATGCATAACTTACAACCCTTTCCCTGAGGGTTGGGGGGGTCATGCTCAAAGAGCTAATTTCCAGAATTTTCAACCACGTTGAACAAAATGGCTATCTCAAATTTTTGATTGGATGCGTTTGGGGAAAAGGTGGGCGTGAGACGGGGATTAGTTGCCCTCCAATCACTTTCGACTATTAAAAAGAGCATGGATGCTGGTTGGAAAGCGGCCTCAGTTTTTTTCGATATTGTGAAGGCCTTTGATTCGGTTGATCATGGTATTCTGCTTGCAAAACTTGATATTAGTGGATTTCGTGGTGCGTTCTTAGGCCTTTTAAGGTCTTTCCTTCATAATCGTTCTTTGTATGTGAGTGTTGGAGGTGCCCTATCGGGTACAAAGAAAGTTGAATATGGTGTGCCACAAGGGTCTGTGCTCGGGCCTGTTTTTAATCTTCATTAATGAATTGTGCGGAGCTGTCGAGTGTTTGTCGTTTGACCTAAATTTTCCCGTTAGTGAAACCATAAAGTTAATTATTGCGCTAATTGCGGATGATGCGCATTTTACAGTGGCAGCAAAGACAGAACTGCAACTCATGGAGAAGCTTATTACGGGTATGAACACAATTGGGAAATGGACTAGAGCTAACAAACTGAGGTTAAATAACAATAAATCACAGTTTCTAGTTTACGGAAGAAACCCCAATTACTATCCATGGATTAATGAGCATGGATAGTTGATACTTCAATCCAGCGACTAAAGACTGTCAAGTACTTTGGTGTCCTGATAGATGAATGTTTAAGTTATAAACCCTATATAGAGTTGTTAAGTAGTAAGATTGCAAGGAACGTTGGGATTATGAGAAAGCTGAAGAATTTTTTCCCCAGTGATGTAATAAGGTCTTTGTATTTTTTCTACTGTTCACCCATACCTTTTGTACTGTAATGTCGTTTGGTCGAGTACTTTCCCGACACATCTACTTCCGCTTCGTGCGATGCGGGACTCAGCTATTAGAGTTCTTTGTGGTGATAAAAAAGGTGCATCAGTGAGAAGGAGATATGTTGAACGACATATTCTGCCTTTACACGGAGTTTCTAATTTTATTCAGCTTTGTTTTTGTTTAAATATGAGCGTGGATTATTGCCACAATCTTTCGGTCAAATGTTCGTGGCTGGATGTAATGTCCATGAAAACTCAACCAGAACAGCATCCCAGATAAGACGACCTCAGGCTTCAACTCGAAGATCATTCTTCCCTATCCGTCATGTTGGACCAGGGTTTTATAATAGTTTACCAAATGAATTATTAGTTGAAGAAAATATTGCTAGTTTTATGAGTAGGTTAAATCTCTGTGTTTTGGGGATTATAATATTTCTTAGCGATTTTCTCTTGAGTGGTCTCTCAGTTATATTTTGGTTATTTTTTATTGTGGTTATGCGAGGGTGGTAGTGAGAGACCGGTGATAATTAGTTAGAGTTTGTTTTTTTTATTTTAGGAGTTGCACTAAGTTGGAGGAGGTTGTGCCGTGCTTTTTTTTCCTTTTTTTCTTTTTTATTTATTTATTGTTTTACTATGTTGATAGCGATGTATATATCAGTTTTTTTTTTGAAGTGTGTATAGCCTAAACAAGTTTGCTTCTGGTGGTTGATTTATTTATTTGTTTGATTTAAATAAAAACCCCTATTATTAAACATAACTTTCGACTATTAAAAAGGGCACTAGCCCCTTGAATTTCCAATCGAATGAGCCCTTTTTGAAGTTTCTAAAACAAAGTTTTCTATGAAAAGCTTATATGCCCCCAGGGAATTACTTACAACCCTTGCCCTGAGGGCTGTGGGGGAGTGTCTTCCTCAAATAAACTACGTAGAACAAAATGACTATATAATTCAATCGAATGAGCCCCCTTTGAAGTTTTAACGACGACCCCTTTCATATGAAGTGCCTCTGAAAAAAAAAAAATAATAATAAAACATTGGAGTCGTATGGTCATTACTATAGGCAACGCTATAGCGTTGCCTCTGATAGAGCTCCTCTAAATGTACTAGAGACACAACAGTCTTGTTACTCATGCTACCATACAATTTCCGTCCGTTTCGAAAATGAGGAAACAATATACAGTAAACAATCAGCTACTACTCCTAGATCATGATGAAAGGATTTGCTATCTTAGAACTTGCACTCTTCAACCTTTTAGCCGTGTTCGACCCAAAGTTGATATTTTGTTTAGTAAAATTGTTGAAAACGGCATTTTGCTATGATAATCTGCTTGGTACTTAAACATGCATTTACAATAGGTTCTTAAATTCGATTTCTTTTTTCTTGTCAAGATGGCCGCTGATCATTTCTGGCCCTTAAAAAGGGCGATCCATTGTGCCCACCCCTGGCTTTTTATCAAATGAAATAAAAAACATTCGGAAACTCATAATCAGAGGACTGAACTTTCCCTCTAGAAAATATCGCATCCTTTCCCCATAGAATCCTCCCTCGATTTGTTATTAAAATAGAGGTTTCTTGTGCAAGGAAAATTTTGCTCCAGTATCATTAGGCAGCTAAAAAGTCGCAGAGCATAATTTTTTTTTGATTGTGCGAGAGTAAAAGGACCATTTGGTGTAGAAAGAAAGGCCACTGTTCGCTGCCATTTCTGGAGTGGAATGGCTAGGAAGCATACTCGCTCACTATCGAAATATTCAGCGTTAAAAACCCTTCGTATAAGATTTACAATCCATCCTCTTTAAAACTTCCCCATATTTCTTTCATCTCCTGTTAAAAAAAAAGAACCGTATTACGCTAGCAAAACGTTGAGTCTGCGTATCTTGATTATTTGAATATACTGTCATATGGATTAGCATTCTTTGCAAGGTCACCGGCAGAAAATTTTCCAGGGGAGGGGGCAGACACCAAAATAGCAGTGGCGGTTGGGTGACAGGAAATATATTTCAAGACATTTCTTCGTAGAAATAAGTGTATTTTTAAATACTTTAAAGATAAAACTTTCAAATAAAAAGAGCAATTAAATTGCATGCAAAATGAGACAAAATACAGTAAATTTTGAACGACAAGGATTCCTGGCAAAGGGATAAATAAGGTTTTTAATTATTATGCATTTAATCTTAAAATAAAATAAAACTCAAACCAAAATTACAGAAATATTATTGCTTTCGTAGATTATAACAGATGTAGACTTGTCTATATGTAATTTCCTATGCCTTAGAATAGTCTACAGAAGGAGTAGAGCTACTGAAAATCATCCTGCCTGCATAGATACCACGTATTGATTTTATAATGCCCATGTAAAATGTACCTGTTTCATAACAGGATAATTCTCCCTCACTAACTTAAATCCTTCATATATTCAGACATTAAAAAAAATAGAATAGCGACAGAAAAACAAAATTTAAACTTAACTATCCAGCTGTCGAATTGACCCTCTTTCTTTTTATTGTCCTGCTCAACTAAATAAAATGAACGGGTTCAAAAAAAATTTCGTCACAGTAGAATCTTATCAAACAGTTTGTGATAAAAAACTGGAAGTAAAAAGTGACTTGGGCCAATATTCACCAAAACTAAAAATGCAACTCTCATGACAATTGCTACGCCGGCAGTATTGAATTTTTATGCTGATTCTTAATACATAAAATTCTTTCAGTTTATTGTTACCCACCCAAAACCAAAAATCTGAGAAAATTTGCCTGATTTTCGAAAAAACGGGAAAACACCCCCTAAAAGCTATAGAACCTTAATGAAAATTAGAACATCAGATTCAGCGTATCAGAGAACCCTACTGTAGAGGTTTCAAGCTCCTATCTGCAAAAATGAGGACTTTTGCATTTTTTGCCAGAAGAAAGATCACGGATGCGTGTTTATTTGTTCTTCTTCTTTTCCCAGGGGTGATCGTATCGACCCAGTGGTCCTAGAATATCGTGGGAGGGCTCATTCAAACGGAAATTAAAATTTCTAGTGACCTTTTTAAGTGACCAACAAAAATGGAGGCCCCCTCCCACGTTCATTTTTCCCCAGAGTCACCCAATCAAAATTTTGAGATAGCCATTTTGTTCAGCATGATCGAAAATATAATAAATATGTCTTTTAGGATGACTTAATCCCCCAAAGCCCCGGGGGGGGGAAGGGCTGAAAGTTATGAACTTTACCCAATGTTTACATATAGCCTAGCAATGGTTATTGGGAAGTATACAGACGTTTTCAAGGGGGATTTTTTTCTGGTATCGAGGGGGATCGGGGGTTATGTGGGAGGATCTTCCCATGGAGGACGTTTTCAAGGGGGAAGGGACATTCCTATGAAGGGTGTGCCGGATTTCTCAGTATTATTTAAAAAACGATCAGAAATTAAATAAGAAAACAAGTTTTTCAACTGAAAGTAAGGAGCAAAATCCATACTTAAAACAAGCAGAAATTATTACGTATATGATTGGGTTCGCCCCCTAGTCAATATCTCGCTCTTTAAGCCAAAGATTTTTTAGTACTTTCACAAGAGCTATTTATTCTAATTAACGACCTTTGTGATTAAGGGGTCATCTTTAAAGAATTGGAACAAAATTCGAACTTTAGCGGGAAGAGAGAGGTATTGACTAGCGGGTGAACCCCCTAATATACGTATTACAAATATATGAATATAAAGGTTCGTTACGTAAGTTAATTCGTAAGTTACGTATAATTTCTTACTAATGAAAACGTTTGTGTATAAAATTTAACAATTTTCGAGAAAGCCATTTAACCAAATAAAAGTAAAATTAATTTGCAAATTTTGTTTTAATTATTCATGTACGGTGAGCCAAAATCAAAACCTGCATTAGTTCAAAAACGTTCAAAATTAAATAAAACTGAAAGTAAGGAGCAACATTAAAACTTAAAAGGAACAGAAATTATTCCATATATGAAAAGGGCTGTCCCCTCCTCAACGCCTCGCTCTTTACGCTAAAGTTAGACTCTTTCTCACAACGCTATTTTTTAAAACATTAAAAAATGTAGCGTAAAGAGCAAGGCGTTGAGGAGGGGACAGCCCCTTTCATATACGGAATAATTTCTGTTCGTTTTAAGTTTTAATGTTGCTCCTTACTTTCAGTTAAAAAAAAACTTGTTTTTTTTATTTAATCAAATCAAAGGTCCAAGATAATTGAGAGGGAGCTAACTCAAACGTAAATTTAAAGCTCCTTTTTAAGTGACCATACAGATTGGGCTAGGGTAAAGTCTTGTTTTCTGCCATTTTAGGGCACCAAACGAATTTACGAATTTACCCCAAAGAGGACAAATTTGCAATCAATTTAAAATTCTAAGAAGCTAATTGATTTAAAAGTATCAATAACTATATTTTAGACAAATGAAACTCAGAGAGGAAAGAAAATAACAAAAAGAAAAATAAAATAAAAAAAGGTGAAAATATATTTTAGGCTTCCCAGTGGCAAAAGAAGTAATGCCACACGATGGCAGTACTGGATTCAACCGAGTTGAATCGCTTTATTTGTAATGAAATTAAGTTGTAGGGGGGAGTAGGAATGAAATAAAATGTTTCCCTATGCTGCTAAAATGTTACATTCTCATATCTACCAGAACAGAGGTGGAAAATTCAAGGCAGGCCATCATCAACCCCGCCAGGAAATTTCTTTGGGGTAGCAAATACTGTAAGGAACTTAGTTTTCATCAATTATAAATTATAATATTTTTCTCTTTCTATTCATATGAAGTACTTCAATATATTGAAACAAATGTATGCAATGTATCTATCGATAAGAAAATACTATTGAAGTTGTGATGTGATGGCTTCAGTGCCTTCAGTTATGTAGAGGATCAAAAGTCTCACAGCATTTCCATCCATTCAAACAATAATACTCCTTTTCATCCAACCAAAATTCTTTAGTATCAATATTAACAAGGACTTTTTACCAAAATTGTTGTTCGCCGACGATTTTTTAGGTATATTATAATTTTATCCAAAATCGAGATTGAAAATTCAAGCATAGACGGTACTAATCAACGTACAGTTATTGATTTACACTCTTTAAAAGTAATTAACCTGGGATTTAAGGGATCAGCACATCAAATCATATCTTGGATTGGCCTGAGTATGATTTGGAAAACAATCATAAATCATAGGCAGCGCAATCGCGCTGCCTAAGTAAACCACGATGTTGGCACAATGTATTATTTATTTATTTATTTTTTCTTTAGACCAGGGCACTTCGTATCAAAAAAGGTGTCGTAGAAACTTCGAAAAGGGCTCATTCGATTGGAAATTGGATTGGATTGTACCCTTTTTAATAGCCAAAAGTGATTAGAAGGCAACTAACACCCCTTCCACGGCCACCATTTCCCCAGACACTTCCAATAAAAATTTCGAGATAGACATTTTGCTCAGCGTAGTTGATTTCCAGATAGAAATTATGTTTTTGAGGAGGAGACTCCCCCAGAGCCCTCAGGACAAGGGTTGTAAGCTATGCCGTGGGGGTATATAAGGTTTTATGAAAAGCGTTGTCGTAGAAACTTCAAAAAAGGCTCATTTGATTGGAAATTCAAAGGGCTAGTGCCCTTTTTAATAGTCGAAAGTGATTGGAAGGCAACTAACGCCCCCACGTCCACCATTTATCCAAAAACATACAATCATAATTTTGAGAAATCTATTTTGTTCAAAGTGGTTGAAAGGTCTGGAAATTAGATCTTTGTGGATGACCCTCCCCCCACAGTCATCAGGAGAAATATTTTTAGCTACGTTCTAAGGGCACATAAAGTTTTCAGTTCAAGGTTTATCGTCGAAACTTTAAATTCAATTGCAAATTCATATGACCAGGTCTCTTTTAAGTGGTTGAAAGTGATTTGAGAGAACCTAACTCCCCCCCCCTCCCACACCCACCATTTTCCCAAACACATCCAATCAAAATTTTGAGATAGCCGTTATAGATAGTGATGTTGTAGAAACTTCAAAAAGGGCTCATTCAATTGGTAATTAGAAGGGGTTGTGCCCTTTTTAATAGTCGAAAGTGATAGGAGGATAACTAACACCCCTCTCACACCCACCATTTCCCCAAACACATCCAATCAAAGTTTTGAGATAGCCATTTTGTTCGACGTAGTTAAAAAGTCTGGAAATTATGTTTTTGAGGATGATACTCCCCAAAAAGATCTCAGGGCAAGGCTTGTAAGTTATGCCCTGTGGGCCTATAAGTTCTTTTTATAGAAAAGAATTTCGTTGAAACTTCAAAAGGAATCATTCGATTGGAAATTTATACGACTAGTGCCCTTTTTAGTAGTCGAAAGTGATTGGATGGCAAGTAACCCCCCTCTCATATCCACCATTTCCCCAAAACACATTCAATCAATTTTTTGAGATAACCATTTTGTTCAACGTAGTTGAAAGGTTTGGAAATTTTGAGTTTGAGGATGACAACCCCCCCACAGCCCTCATGTCAAGGGTTGTAAATTATGCCCTAGGGTATATAAGGTTTTTTATAAAAAACTTTGTCATAGAAACTTTAAAAAGGGCTCATTCGATTAGAAATAGAAACGTCATGTATCCGTTTTAATTTTCGGAAGTTTCTTGAGTGTAAGTAACCTCCTTTTCCTGTCCGCCAGGTCCCCACGTCTATTACACTAATTTATATAGACAATAGCATTGTTCAACGTTGTTGGGAAGTCAGGAAACTAGGCATTTGTGGATGACCCCCCCCAAGTCCTCAGGACAAGGGGTGTAAGTTATGCCCTGGGGGCATATAAGGTTTTATTGTAAGCGTTGTCGTAGAAACTTCAAAAGGTCTCATTAGATTGGGAATTGAAAGGCCTAGTGCTTTTTTTAATAGTTGAAAGTGATTGGAGAGCAACTAACGCCCCTCTAGCACCCACCATTTCCCCAAACACATCCAATCAAAATTTTGAGATTTTGAGCCATTTTGTTGAACGTAGTTGAAAGTTCTGGAAATCAGGTCTTTGAGGATGACAACCTCCTCACAGCCCTCAGGACAAGGGTTGTGATTTATGCCCTGGGGGCATATAAGGTGCTTATAGAAAGTGTTGTCGTAGAAACCCCAAAAGGGCTCATTTGATTGGAAACTGAAATGGCTAGTGCCCTTTTTAATAGTCAAAAATCCCCTTCCACGCCCACCCTCCTATTTGCCCATTATGTTTAAAAACTAAATGTTGCCTTAAGATTAAATCAAAATGCACTGTTTTAATGCTATTCGCAATAAGGCATCTTAGCAGTATCCCAAGAACGACTGAGGGTATTATGTTCAAACTTTCGGGGCTACTTCTGCTCTTAAAATTTAGTCAAATCAAAATATCGTAAGGGTATCCAAACTATCAAAGAAAGTAAACAGATTTTTTTGCAAATGGTATCAAATTTTCTATTTCAGGTCAACTAGAGGAGGTATGAAACTAAATTAAACACTACTGTTTGTTTCCAGATTTTTAAAAGGGTGTATGTTGTTAAAAATTGCTGAAAAGTTTTCTCCAGCACACAAAAGCAGGCCAAACTATAAAGTCTTAAAAAAAACAAAAAGATTGAAAGTATTATTTTCTTTTTCCATGACAAGACTATGTCAATATAAAACGAGCAGAAATTAATTAAAAAAAAATTTTCCACAAAATAAGTTTTTCAAAGAAAAGTAAAGAACTCCATTAAACCAAAAATGAGCAAAAATAAAGTAAAATAATCTACCAAGCGTGAAACTACCACAAATCAGCATCGATAAATAAATGAAACCTAAAACGAACAGAAAGAAAATACAAATTACTGAAAAAAATACAAATAAATGTGCATTGTCAGTTTAATATACATTTACTGATATTTATTGATCAAAATGTAAATATTATTTGATATATTAAAGTTATAAAAGTAAAAACAGTTATATTTTTTCAGTAAAGTGCCAATTATGTTCTCGCCTTGGGAAGGCAGAGAGGTTTTGAGCCCTATACTCATGTTAATTTCTGCTCGTTTTGAGTTTGACTCGGTTATTTATTGTAATATCTGTTCGTTTTGGGTTTCATTTATTTATCAATGCTGATTTGTGGTAGTTTCACGCTTGGTAGATCATTTGATCTAATGTTTGCTTATTATTGGTTAAATGGAGTTCTTTACTTTTCTTTGAAAAAATTATTTTGTGGAAAAAGTTTTTTGAATTAATTAAATAAAAAAGAAGCTTTTCCACTGAAAGCAAGGAACAGATTTGAAACCTATTTGAAACCGATTTGAATCTGAAACAGATTATTTTATATACGAAGGGGGCTGTGTCCCCCTTAGCTCCTTGCTCTTTGCGGTGAAGTTTGTCTTTTGTCAAACATTTTTAAGAATATTTGCAATTAGAATAAAAAAGATTTTTCAAAGAAACTAAAAAACTTTTGTTTAATGAGCAAGGTAGCCTATTGAGAAGGAGGCTACCCTTCTTATATACATGACCCCCTATAAGTCATAGAATTTTAATGAAAACTACACCATCAGATTCAGCGTATCAAAAAACCCTGCTGTATAAGTTTAAAGCTCATATATGCAAAAGTGTGGAATTTTGCTATTTTTGCAAGAAGAAAGATCACGGATGCGTGTTATTTTTTTTCCAGGGGTGATCGTATCAAACCAGTGGGCCTAGAACGTATGGAAAGGGCTGATTCTAACGGAAATGAAGAGTTCTAGTGCCCTTTTTAAGTGACCAAATAATTGGGAGGCAATTAGGCCCCCTCCTACACCACTTTTTTTCCAAGATCGTCCGATCAAAATTTTGGAATAGCTATTTTGTTCAGCATAATTGAAAGGCCCAGTAACTATGTCTTTGGAGATTTAAGTATAGTATTTGTTATTGGGAGGTATGCATACATTTTTTGGGTGGGGAGGGGAGGATGAATTTTCTGCTGGGAGAATTTTGCACGGGGAATTTTCCATGGAGAGAAAAGTTTCCAGGGGCTGAACTTTTCAGGGGAAATTTTTGTGCTGTGTGAGTAGCATGTCTCGTCTGGATTCGCGGCCTTTACGTTCCTTCCGGTTTTTCTGGTAGGTATTCTATTCTACAGGTCATTACACCCTTTGCCAAGAGATTTACGCAATTAATTAAACCTGTATTATAAAAGCAGCGCGTCTTGTTTCGAGTTTTAACGGACAAGTTTTTGAAAAGCAGACAGTTTTTTTTTTCTTGTTTAGCATTTGTAAAAAAGGGGTAATTAGTGATTGGAAATTTTTTTTATGCATTTACAATCGGAGATGTTTGATTAACCTTTGCAAAAAAAGGGGTAATGGGATTTGTGAATTGGAGGAGATGCCATGATTATGTACTGTATAATACACAAGTGATCTTTTGGAGCGTATTGTCAATTTAACGAGAAAATGACTGAAAAGTGTTTTGAGGGAGATGGGTTGCATGGAGGGTTGAGTTGCATGAGAGTTCAGTTAAAGGGGGTACAGTTACACGGAGGTTTCGGTTATACAGCGGTTCAGTTACAAGGGAGTTCAGTTGCACGGGGGTTGAGTTAAATGGGGATTGAGTTCCACGAGAGTAGTGCTTTGTCGTGGTTTAGCTTGTCACAGTTTTAAAAGAGCTTTGTGGGGATTGAGAGACTCAGTTGCCGGATTCCGTGTGGTTTTTCTTTACTTGATGGGCATTAAAAACGAAATTTTTGTGGTAAATAAGTAGTTTTTGTATCTTTTAAAAGAGCTTTAAGGGGTTTGAGAGACTCAGTTGCCTGATTCCGTGTGGTTCTTCTTTACTTGGTGGTCATTAAAAACGAAATTTTTGTGTTAAATAAGTAATTTTTTATCTTTTAAAAGTGCTGTACAGGTTGTGAGCGACTCGGTTGCCTTATTCCACGCTGATTTTCTTTACTTAGTGGTTAATAATATTGATGATTACGCGTTCAAAATTTAGATTTTGTATCATGTTATTTATCTGTTATGGGTGTTAGAAACAATTTTGCCTTATTATATGTAGTTTTTTCTTTACTTGGTTGTCATTTTTTGTATATTTTTAATGAGCTTTACAGGGTTTGAGCGACTCAGTTGCCTAATTCCGTGTGGTTTTTCTTTACTTGATGGTCATTAAAAACGAAATTTTTGTGTTAAATAAGTAGTTTTTGTATCTTTTAAAAGAGCTTTACGGGGATTGAGAGACTCAGTTGCCTAATTCCATGTGATTTTTCTTTACTTGATGGTCATTAAAAACGAAATTTTTATGTTAAATAAGTAGTTTTTGTATCTTTTAAAAGAGTTTTACAGGGTTTGAGAGACTCAGTTGCCTAATTCCGTGTGGTTTTTCTTTACTTGGTGGTCATTAAAAACGAAATTTTTGTGTTAAATAAGTAGTTTTTGTATCTTTTAAAAGATCTTTAAGGGGTTTGAGAGACTCAGTTGCCTGATTCCATTTGATTTTTCTTTACTTGATGGTCATTAAAAACGAAATTTGTGTGTTAAATCAGTAGTTTTTGTATCTTTTAAAAGAGCTTTACGGGGATTGAGAGACTCAGTTGCCTGATTCCGTGTGGTTTTTCTTTACTTGGTTGTCATTAAAAAAGTAATTTTTTGTGTTAAATAAGTAGTTTTTTCATCTTTTAAAAGAGCTTTCGGGGGATTGAGAGACTCAGTTGCCGGATTCCATGTGGTTTTTCTTTACTTGGTGGTCATTAAAAACGAAATTTTTGTGTTAAATCAGTAGTTTTTGTATCTTTTAAAAGAGCTTTACGGGGATTGAGAGACTCAGTTGTCTGATTCCGTGTGGTTTTTCTTTACTTGGTGGTCATTTGTTTTTTTGTATCTTTTAAAAGAGCTTTACAGGGTTTGAGAGACTCAGTTGCCTAATTCCATGTGATTTTCCTTTACTTGGTGATCATTAAAAACGAAATTTTTGTGTTAAATCAGTAGTTCTTGTATCTTTTAAAAGAGCTTTAAGGGGTTTGAGAGACTCAGTTGCCTGATTCTGTGTGATTTTTCTTTACTTGGTGGTCATTAAAAACGAAATTTTTGTGTTGGATAAGTAGTTTTTGTATCTTTTAAAAGAGCTTTAAGGGGTTTGAGAGACTCAGTTGCCTGATTCCATTTGATTTTTCTTTACTTGATGGTCATTAAAAACGAAATTTTTGTGTTAAATCAGTAGTTTTTGTATCTTTTAAAAGAGCTTTACGGGGATTGAGAGACTCAGTTGCCGGATTCCGTGTGGTTTTCCTTTACTTGGTGGTCATTAAAAACGAAATATTTGTGTTAAATAAGTAGTTTTTGTATCTTTTAAAAGAGCTTTACGGGGATTGAGAGACTCAGTTGCAGGATTCCGTGTGGTTTTTATTTACTTGGTAGTCATTAAAACCTAAATTTTTGTGTTAAATAAGTAGTTTTTGTATCTTTTAAAAGAGCTTTACGGGGATTGAGAGACTCAGTTGCCTGATTCTGAGTGGTTTTTCTTTACTTGGTGGTCATTTGTTGTATCTTTTAAAAGAGCTTTACAGGGTTTGAGAGACTCAGTTGCCTTATTCCGTGTGGTTTTCCTTTACTTGGTGGTCATTAAAAACGAAATTTTTGTGTTAAATCAGTAGTTTTTGTATCTTTTATATGAGCTTGAAGGGGTTTGCGAGACTCAGTTTCCTGATTCAGTGTGGACTTTCGTTACTTGGTGTTCATTTGTTGTAACTTTTAAAAGAGCTTTACGGGGTTTGAGAGACTCAGTTTCCTGATTCCGTGTGGTTTTCCGTTTAGTTTGTGGTCATTTTAAAATAAATTTTTTTGTTAAATAAGTAGTGTTTGTATGTTTTAAAAGATCTTTAAGGGGTTTGAGAGACTCAGTTGCCGGATTCCGAGTGGTTTTTCTTTACTTGGTGGTCATTTGTTGTATCTTTTTAAAGAGCTTTACAGGGTTTGAGAGACTCAGTTGCCTAATTCCGTGTGATTTTTCTTTACCTGATGGTCATTAAAAACGAAATTCTTGTGTTAAATAAGTAGTTTTTGTATCTTTTAAAAGAGCTTTAAGGGGTTTGAGAGACTCAGTTGCCTGATTCCGTGTGGTTTTTCTTTACTTGGTCACACACACACATAGAGACGAGACACGCACAGACACGACACACAAACAGAGTCATAGTGAGAGAGATATCCAAAAGGCTGGGTTGATCTAGGTTCACTTAGAGTGGCGTGCCACTCTAAGTGAACCTAGATAAACCCAACTTTTTGGATATCTCTCTAACTATGACTCTGTTTGTGTGTCGTGTCTGTGCGTGTCTCGTCTCTATGTGTGTGTGTCATCTCTGTGGGTGTGTTGTCTAAGAAACCAGTCTGGTTGAAAACGTGGAGTTTTCGTACTGCTCACTTTTTTGCAATGTATAGGAGCCAGCGGGGAATCCCCACTCGTTTGGAGAGGTGCCAAGGAAAGGCTTGCAAAAAGCATGTAGTTTAAAAACGTGTTTAATCATGTTTCTTGAATGATTCAAAATGAACTTTGAAAAATCAAGAAAATGTAACTGTGACAAGGCAAACAACAAGCATACACTACTGAAATATTCCAACTCTTGCATTTCAACGAAAGAAATTCAAAATGAACTTTGAAAAATCAAGAAAATGTAAATGTGCCAAGCTGAGACATTACAAAACACTACTGAAATATTCCAACTATTGCATTTCAACGAAATAAATTCAAAATGAACTTTGAAAAATCAAGAAAATGTAACTGTGACAAGGTAAACCACAACCAAACAATACTTAAATATTCCATCTCTTTCATTTAAAATATATAAAAAAATTAGTATCAAATATAAAACATGTAAAAGGTACTGTTTCTATGTAATCAAAAACCAAACACTACTTAAATATTAAAAATATTTAATTTAAACGACTGAAATAAGTAATGAGATTTTAAAAATCAAGAGAATTTAGCTTTGATAAGGTAAAACATGGTCAAACACTACTGAAATATTCCAACTCTTGCATTTCAACGAAAGAAATTCAAAATGAACTTTGAAAAATCAAGAAAATGTAACTGTGACAAGGTAAACCACAACCAAACACTACTGAAATATTCCAACTCTTGCATTTCAACGAAAGAAATTCAAAATGAACTTTGAAAAATCAAGAAAATGTAACTGTGACAAGGTAAACCACAACCAAACACTACTGAAATATTCCAACTCTTGCATTTCAACGAAAGAAATTCAAAATGAACTTTGAAAAATCAAGAAAATGTAACTGTGACAAGGTAAACCACAACCAAACACTACTGAAATATTCCAACTCTTGCATTTCAACGAAAGAAATTCAAAATGAACTTTGAAAAATCAAGAAAATGTAACTGTGACAAGGTAAACCACAACCAAACACTACTGAAATATTCCAACTCTTGCTTTTCAATGAAAGAAATTCAAAATGAACTTTGAAAAATCAAGAAAATGTAACTGTGAGACGGGAAACCACAACCAAACACTACAGAAATATTCCAACTGTTGCATTTAAAGGACCGACGAACACACTTAACTAAGTAAAATCAAGAAAAAGTAACTGTGACAAGGTAAACCACAACCAACCACTACTGAAATATTCCAACTCTTGCATTTCAACGAATTAAATTCTATATTAACTTTGAAAAATCAAGAAAATGTAACTGTGACAAGGTAAACCACAACCAAACACTACTGAAATATTCAAACTCTTGCATTTCAACGAAAGAAATTCAAAATGAACTTTGAAAAATCAAGAAAATGTAACTGTGACAAGGTAAACCACGACCAAACACTACTGAAATATTCCAACTCTTGCATTTCAACGAAAGAAATTCAAAATGAACTTTGAAAAATCAAGAAAATGTAACTGTGACAAGGTAAACCACAACCAAACACTACTGAAATATTCCAACTCTTGCATTTCAACGAAAGAAATTCAAAATGAACTTTGAAAAATCAAGAAAATGTAACTGTGACAAGGTAAACCACAACCAAACACTACTGAAATATTCCAACTCTTGCATTTCAACGAAAGAAATTCAAAATGAACTTTGAAAAATCAAGAAAATGTAATTGTGACAAGGTAAACCACAACCAAACACTACTGAAATATTCCAACTCTTGCATTTCAACGAAAGAAATTCAAAATGAACTTTGAAAAATCAAGAAAATGTAAGTGGGACAAGGTAAACCACAACCAAACACTACTGAAATATTCCAACTCTTGCATTTCAACGATAGAAATTCAAAATGAACTTTGAAAAATCGAGAAAATGTAACTGTGACAAGGTAAACCACAACCAAACACTACTGAAATATTCCAACTCTTGCATTTCAACGAAAGAAATTCAAAATGAACTTTGAAAAATCAAGAAAATGTAACTGTGACAAGGTAAACCACAACCAAACACTACTGAAATATTCCAACTCTTGCATTTCAACGAAAGAAATTCAAAATGAACTTTGAAAAATCAAGAAAATGTAACTGTGACAAGGTAAACCACAACCAAACACTACTGAAATATTCCAACTCTTGCATTTCAACGAAAGAAATTCAAAATGAACTTTGAAAAATCAAGAAAATGTAACTTGTGACAAGGTAAACCACAACCAAACACTACTGAAATTTTCCAACTCTTGCATTTCAACGAAAGAAATTCAAAATGAACATTGAAAAATCAAGAAAATGTAAATGTGACAAGGTAAACCACAACCATACACTACTGAAATATTCCAACTCTTGCATTTCAACGAAAGAAATTCAAAATGAACTTTGAAAAATCAAGAAAATGTAACTGTGACAAGGTAAACCACAACCAAACACTACTGAAATATTCCAACTCTTGCATTTCAACGAAAGAAATTCAAAATGAACTTTGAAAAATCAAGAAAATGTAACTGTGACAAGGTAAACCACAACCAAACACTACTGAAATATTCCAACTCTTGCATTTCAACGAAAGAAATTCAAAATGAACTTTGAAAAATCAAGAAAATGTAACTGTGACAAGGTAAACCACAACCAAACACTACTGAAATATTCCAACTCTTGCATTTCAACGAAAGAAATTCAAAATGAACTTTGAAAAATCAAGAAAATGTAACTGTGACAAGGTAAACCACAACCAAACACTACTGAAATATTCCAACTCTTGCATTTCAACGAAAGAAATTCAAAATGAACTTTGAAAAATCAAGAAAATGTAACTGTGACAAGGTAAACCACAACCAAACACTACTGAAATATTCCAACTCTTGCATTTCAACGAAAGAAATTCAAAATGAACTTTGAAAAATCAAGAAAATGTAACTGTGACAAGGTAAACCACAACCAAACACTACTGAAATATTCCAACTCTTGCATTTCAACGAAAGAAATTCAAAATGAACTTTGAAAAATCAAGAAAATGTAACTGTGACAAGGAAAACCACAACCAAACACTACTGAAATATTCCAACTCTTTCATTTCAACAAAAGAAATTCAAAATGAACTTTGACAAATCAAGAAAATGTAACAGTGACAAGTTAAAACACAACCAAACAATATTTAATTAGTACAACAATATAAATTAATATAATTATATTAAACCTGAAATTTCTATAATCAATAAAATGGAAATGTTACAAGGTAAACCACAACCAAACACTACTGAAATATTCCAACTCTTGCATTTCAGCGAAAGAAATTCAAAATGAACTTTGAAAAATCCAGAAAATGCAACTGTGACAAGGTAAACCATAACAAAAAACAACAAAACTATTACAACAATAGCCAAAAAACGTAAGAAAAACAAAATGAACTTTGAAAAATCAAGAAAATGTAACTGTGACAAGGTAAACCACAACCCACCACTACTCAAATAAACAAACTCTTGCATTTCAACGAAAGAAATTCAAAATGAACTTTGAAAAATCAAAAAAATTTAACTGTGACAATGTAAACCAAGAGCAAACACTACTGAAATATTCCATTTCTTGTATTTCAACGAAAGAAATTCAAAATAAACTTTGAAAAATCATGAAAATATAAGTATGACAAGGTAAACCACAACCAAACACTACAGAAATAGTCCAACTCTTGCATTTCAACGAATGAAATTCAAAATGTACTTTGACAAATCGTGACAATGTAACTGTGACAAGGTAAACCACAACCAAACACTACTGAAATATTCCAACTCTTGCATTTCAACAAAAGAAATTCAAAATGAACTTTGAAAAATCAAGAAAATCTAACTCTTACAAGGTAAACCATAACCAAAAAATACAGAAATATTCCAACTCTTGAATTTCAATGAAAGAAATTCAAAATTAAATTTTAAAAATCAAGAAAAATTAAATGTTAAATTTTAAACAAAAACAACAAACTACTTTTATATTAAAAATCTTTAATATAATATAAATAAATTCTATTTTAAAAATTTATATAATATATATTTTACAATATAAACTTAATTAAAAATAAAATATAGACTTACATATAAAAAATATTTAATAAAATATAAACAAATTCAAAATTAACTTTAAAAAATCAGTAAAATTTAAATGTGACAATTTATACCATAACCAAACGCTACTGAAATATTCCAACTCTTGCATTTCAACGAAAGAAATTCAAAATGAACTTTGAAAAATCAAGAAAATGTAACTGTGACAAGGTAAACCACAACCAAACACTACTGAAATATTCCAACTCTTGCATTTCAACGAAAGAAATTCAAAATGAACTTTGAAAAATCAAGAAAATGTAACTGTGACAAGGTAAACCACAACCAAACACTACTGAAATATTCCAACTCTTGCATTTCAACGAAAGAAATTCAAAATGAACTTTGAAAAATCAAGAAAATGTAACTGTGACAAGGTAAACCACAACCAAACACTACTGAAATATTCCAACTCTTGCATTTCAACGAAAGAAATTCAAAATGAACTTTGAAAAATCAAGAAAATGTAACTGTGACAAGGTAAACCACAACCAAACACTACTGAAATATTCCAACTCTTGCATTTCAACGAAAGAAATTCAAAATGAACTTAGAAAAATCAAGAAAATGTAACTGTGACAAGGTAAACCACAACCAAACACTACTGAAATATTCCAACTCTTGCATTTCAACGAAAGAAATTCAAAATGAACTTTGAAAAATCGAGAAAATGTAACTGTGACAAGGTAAAACCACAACCAAACACTACTGAAATATTCCAACTCTTGCATTTCAACGAAAGAAATTCAAAATGAACTTTGAAAAATCAAGAAAATGTAACTGTGACAAGGTAAACCACAACCAAACACTACTGAAATATTCCAACTCTTGCATTTCAACGAAAGAAATTCAAAATGAACTTTGAAAAATCAAGAAAATGTAACTGTGACAAGGTAAACCACAACCAAACACTACTGAAATATTCCAACTCTTGCATTTCAACGAAAGAAATTCAAAATGAACTTTGAAAAATCAAGAAAATGTAACTGTGACAAGGTAAACCACAACCAAACACTACTGAAATATTCCAACTCTTGCATTTCAGCGAAAGAAATTCAAAATGAACTTTGAAAAATCAAGAAAAATTTAATTGTTAAAATGTAAAAAAAACAAACAAAAATGTTACATATTAAAAATAGTTATTTTAATAGTCTAAAATTAAATATTAACTTTTAAAAATCTTTATCTTGTATATTAGAAAATGTAAAACACCAAAAATCAATCCTTAAATATTACAACTCTTGCATTTCAGCTAAATAAATTCTAAATGAACTTTGAAAAATCAAGAAAATGTAACTGTGACAAGGTAAACCACAACCATACACTACTGAAATATTCCAGCTCATGCAATTCAACGAAATAAATTCAAAATGAACTTTGAAATGTCAAGAAAATGTAACTTTGACATTGTAAACCACAACCAAACACTACTTAAATATTCAAACTCTTGCATTTCAATGACGGAAATTCAAATGATCATCGAAAAATAAAGAAAAAGTAACTGTGACAAGGTAAACAACGACCAAACACAACTGAAATATTCAAAGTCTTGAATTTCAACGAAGGAAATTCAAAGTGAACTTTGAAAAATCAAGAAAATGTAACTGTGACAAGGTAAACCACAACCAAACACTACTGAAATATTCAAACTCTTGCATTTCAACGAAAGAAATTCAAAATGAACTTTGAAAAATCAAGAAAATGTAACTGTGACAAGGTAAACCACAACCAAACACTACTGAAATATTACAATTCTTGCATTTCAACGAAAGAAATTCAAAATGAACTTTGAAAAATCAAGCAAATGTAAGTGTGACAAGGTAAACCACAACCAAACACTACTGAAATAGTCCAACTCTTGCATTTCAACGATATAAATTCAAAATGAACATTGAAAAATCGAGAAAATGTAACTGTGACAAGGTAAACCACAACCAAACACTACTGAAATATTCCAACTATTGCATTTCAACGAAAGAAATTCAAAATGAACTTTGAAAAATCACTAAAATGTAACTGTGACAAGGTAAACCACAACCAAACTCTACTGAAATATTACAAATCTTGCATTTCAGCGAAATAAATTCAAAATGAACTTTGATATATAATGAAAATGGAACTGTGAAACGGTAAACAACATCCCATCACTACTGTAATTGTCAAACTAAGGAATGTCAACGAAAGAAATTCAAAATGAACTTTGAAAAATCGAGAAAATGTAACTGTGACAAGGTAAACAACAACCAAACACCTCTGAAATATTCCAAATCTTGCATTTCAACGACAGAAATTCAAAATGAACTTTGAAAAATCAAGAAAATGTAACTGTGACAAGGTAAACCACAACCAAACACTACTGAAATATTCCAACTCTTGCATTTCAACGAAAGAAATTCAAAATGAACTTTGAAAAATCAAGAAAATGTAACTGTGACAATGTAAACCACAACCAAACACTACTTAAATAGTAAATCTAGTTAAAGAAATATAAATATATAAAAAATTAAATTTTAATAATCAAGAAATGTAAAAGTTACAATGTAAACCACAAACAAACACTAATTAAATATTCCAAATCGTGCATTTCAACGAAAGAAATTCAAAATGACCTTTGAAAAATCAAGAAAATGTAACTGTGACAAGGTAAACCACAACCAAACACTACTGAAATATTCCAACTCTTGACTTTCAAGGAAAGAAATTCAAAATGAACTTTGAAAAATCAAGAAAGGGTAACTGTGACAAGGTAAACCATAACCAAACACTACTGAAATATTCCACATCTTGCATTTTAATGAAAGAAATTCAAAAATGAACTTTGAAAAATCAAGAAAATGTAACTTTGACACGGTAAACCACAACCATACACTACTGAAATATTCCAACTCTTGCATTTCAACGAAAGAAATTCAAAATGAACTTTGAAAAATCAAGAAAATGTAACTGTTACAAGGTAAACCACACCCAAACACTACTGAAATATTCCAACTCTTGCATTTCAATGAAAGAAATTCAAAATGAACTTTGAAAAATCAAAAAAATGTAATTTTGACATGGTAAACCACAAACAAACACTACTGAAATATTCCAACTCTTGCATTTCAACGAAAGAAATTCAAAATGAACTTTGAAAAATCAAAAAAATTTAACTTTGACAAGGTAAGCCACAACCAAACACTACTGAAATATTCCAACTCTTGCATTTCAACGAAAGAAATTCAAAATGAACTTTGAAAAATCAGGAAAATTTAACTGTGACAAGGTAAACCAAAAACACAAACTACTTAAATATTAAAACTCTTGCTTTTAATCGAATTAAATTCTAAATTAACTGTGAAAATTCAAGAAAATGTAAATGTTACAAGGTAAACCACAACCATACACTACTGAAATATTCCAACTTTTGCATTTCAACGAAAGAAATTCAAAATGAACTTTGAAAAATCAAGAAAATGTAACTGTGACAAGGTAAACTACGACAAAACACTACTAAAATATTCCAACTCTTTCATTTCAATGAAAGAAATTCAAAATAAACTTTGAAAAATCAAGAGAATGTAACTTTTACAAGGTAAACCACAACCAAACACTACTGAAATCTTCTAACTCTTGCATTTCAACGAAAAATATTCAAATGATCTTCGAAAAAACAAGTAAATATAATTTTGACAAGGTAAACCACAACCAAACACTACTGAAATATTCCAAATTTTGAATTTCAACGAAAGAAATTCAAAATGAAATTTGAAAAATCAAGAAAATGTAACTGTGTCACGTTAAACCAAAAACAAACACTACTGATATATTCCAACTCTTGCATTTCAACGAAACAAATTCAAAATTAACTATGAAAAATAACTAAAATCTCAGTTTGACAAGTCAAATAAAAAACAAAAACTACTGAAATATTCCAATTCTTGCTTTTCAACGAAAGAAATTCAAAATGAACTTTGAAATATCAAGAAAATGTAAATGTGACAAGATAAACCACAACCAAAACACTACTGAATTATTCTAAATCTTGAATTTCATCGAGAGAAATTCAAAATGAACTTTGAAAAATCGAGAAAATTTAACGGAGAATATTAAACCAACGCCAAACCACTAGAGCCCTCGACCAACACTTCAATGTAAAGTAAAGAAAATAAAAATCAACTTTTAATAAACCGGAAAAAGAACTTGTGATATGGTAAATCACAACCAAACACAAATGAATAATTCCAAATCTTACATTTCAATGAAAGAAATTCAAAATGAACTTTGAAAAATCAAGAAAATGTAACTGTGACAAGGTAAACCACAACCAAACACTACTGAAATATTCCAACTCTTGCATTTCAACGAAAGAAATTCAAAATGAACTTTGAAAAATCAAGAAAATGTAACTGTGACAAGGTAAACCACAACCAAACACTACTGAAATATTCCAACTCTTGCATTTCA